>NC_092391.1:61070014-61220014 GCF_030028105.1 Mobula birostris | reverse complement strand
ACACTACCTCCCATCCCACAAACTCTTTGACACACTACCACTCATCCCACATTCTCTTTACCCACTACAATCCATCCCACAATCTCTTCACCCACAACAGCCCATCCCACAATCTCTTTATCCACTACAACCCATCCCTCAATCTCTTTACCCACTACCACCCATCCCACTGTCTCTTTCCACAATACCACCCATCCCACAAACTCTTTGACCCTCTACCACCCAACCCACAATCTCTTTACCCACTACCACCCATCCTCAATCTCTTTACCACTACCACCCATCCCACAAGCTCCTTGACCCACTACCACTCATCCCACAATCTCGTTACCCACTACCACCCATCCCACAATCTGTTTACCCACTACCATCCATCGCACAATCTCTATACAACCTACCAACCATCCCAGAATCTCTGTGACCCACTACCAATCATCCCACAACCTCTTTACACGTTCCCGCCTATCACACAATTTCTTTTCCCACTACTACCCATCCCTCAATCTCCTTACCCACTCCCACCCAAACCACAATCTCTTTACCCACTACCATCTATCACACAATCTCTCTCCCGCGACCACCCATCCCAGAATCTCTTTACCCGCTCCCATCAATCACATGATCTCTTTACCCACCCCCACCCATCACACAATCTCTTTACCCAATACCACCCATCCCACAATCTCTTTACCCACAACCATCCAGCCCACAATCTCTTTACCCACTACCACCCATCCCACAAATCTTTGACCCAACACATCCCACAATCTCATTTCCCACTACCACCCATCCAAAATCTCTTTACCCACCACCATCCATCCCACAATCTCTTTACCCACTACCACCCATCCCACAATCTCTTTACCCGCTCCCATCCATCACAAAATCTCTTTACCCACCACCACCCATCCGACAATCACTTTACCCGCTCCCATCCATCACACAATCTCTTCACCCACACCCACCCATCCAGCAATCTCTTTACCCACTCCCACCCATCCCACAATCTCTTTACCCACCACCATCCATCCCACAATCTCTTTACACACTACCATCTATCACACAATCTCTTTACCCGCTACCACCCATCCCACAATCTCTTTACCCGCTCCCACCAATCCCACAATCTCTTTACCCACTACCATCCATCCCACAATCTCTTTACCCACTACCACCGATCCAACAATCTCTTTACCCACTACCACCCATCCCACAATCTCTTTACCCACTATCACCCATCCCACAATCTCTTTACCCGCTCCCATCCATCACACAATCTCTTTACCCACTACCACCCATCCCACAATCCTTTCACACTCTCCCACCCATCCCACAATCTCTTTACCCAAAACCATCCATCCCACAATGTCTTTACCCACTCCCATCCATCCAACTATCTCTTTACCCACTACCACCCATCTCACAATCTCTTTACCCACTACCATCTATCACACAATCTCTTTACCCGCTACCACCCAGCCCACAATCTCTTTACCCGCTCCCACCAATCCCCACAATCTCTTTACCCACTACCACCCATCCCTCAATCTCTTTACCCACTACCATCCATCCCACAATCTCTTTACCCACTACCACCCATCCCACAAGCTCTTTGACCCACTACCACTCATCCCACAATCTGTTTACCCACTACCATCCATCGTCAAAGTCTATACCCACTACCAACCATCCCAGAATCTCTTTGACCCACTACCACCCATCCCACAAACTTGTTACCCACTACCACCCATCCCGGAATCTCTTTACTCTCTACCATCCATCCCACGATCTCTTCACCCACTACCACCCATCCCACAATCTCTTTACACGTTCCCACCTATCACTCAATTTCTTTTCCCACTACTACCCATCCCACAATCTCTTTACCCACTCCCACCCATCCCACAATCTCTTTACCCGCTACCACCCATCCCACAATCTCTTTACCCGCTCCCATCAATCACACGATCTCTTTATCCCACTCCCACCCATCACAAAATCTTTTTACCCAATACCACCCATCCCACAATCTCTTTACTCACAAACCATCCATCCCACAATCTCTTTACCCACCACCATCCATCCCACAATCTCTTTACCCACGACCAGCCATCCCACAATCTCGTTACCCACGACCACCCATCCCACAATCATTTTACCCACTCCCACCCATCCCACAATCTCTTTACCCACTACCACCCATTCCCCAAACTCATTGCCCACTCCCACCCATCCCACTGTCTCTCTGACCCACTACCATCCATCCCACAATCTCTTTACACACTACCACCCATCCCACAAGCTCTTTAACCAACTACCACCCATCCCAAAATCTCGTTACCCACAACCACCAATCCCACAATCTCTTTACCCACTACCACCCATCCCACAATCTGTTTACCC
This sequence comes from Mobula birostris, assembly GCF_030028105.1. Classification (NCBI taxonomy): domain Eukaryota; kingdom Metazoa; phylum Chordata; class Chondrichthyes; order Myliobatiformes; family Myliobatidae; genus Mobula; species Mobula birostris. Next base: position 61,217,611 of record NC_092391.1, on the reverse strand, counting down.
ACTACCATCCATCGCACAATGTCTATACCCACTACCAACCATCCCAGAATCTCTTTGAACCACTACCACCCATCCCACAAACTCGTTACCCACTATCACCCATCCCGGAATATCTTTACCCTCTACCATCCATCCCACAATCCCTTTACTCACTACCACCTAACCCACAATCTCTTTACACGTTCCCACCTATCGCACAATTTCTTTTCCCACTACTACCCATCCCACAATCTCTTTACCCACTCCCACCCATCCCACAATCTCTTTACCCGTTACCACCCATCCCACAATCTCTTTACCCTCTCCCATCAATCATACGATCTCTTTATCCACTCCCACCCATCACAAAATCTTTTTACCCAATACCACCCATCCCACAATCTCTTTATCCACAAACCATCCATTCCACAATCTCTTTACCCACACCCACCCATCCCACAATCTCTTTTCCCACTACCACCCATTCCCCAAACTCATTGCCCACTCCCACCCATCACACTGTCCCTCTGACCCACTACCATCCATCCCACAATCTCTTAACACACTACCACCCATCCCACAAGCCCTTTCACCAACTACCACCCATCCCAAAATCTCGTTACCCACTACCACCAATCCCACAATCTCTTTACCCACTACCATCTATCCCACAATCTCTTTACCCACTACCATCTATCCCACAATCTCTTTACCCACTACCACCCATCCCACAATCTCTTTACCCACGACCACCCATCCTCAATCTCTTTACCCACTACCACCCATCCCACAAGCTCTTTGACCCACTACCACTCATCCCACAGTCTCGTTACCCACTACTACCAACCAACCCACAATCTGTTTACCCACTACCATCCATCGCGCAATCTCTATACCACCTACCAACCATCCCAGAATCTCTTTGACCCACTACCAACCATCCCACAACCTCTTTACACGTTCCCACCTATCACACAATTTCTTTTCCCACTACTACCCATCCCTCAATCTCTTTACCCACTCCCATCAATCACACGATCTCTTTACCCACTCCCACCCATCACACAATCTCTTTACCCACTACCACCCATCCCACAATCTCTTTATCCACAATCATCCATCCCACAATCTCTTTACCCACTACCACCCATCCCACAATCTCTATACCCACTACGATCCATCCCACAACCTCTTTACGCGCTACCACCCATCCCACAAGCTCTTTGACCCAATAAAACACATCCCACAATCTCGTTACCCACTACCATCCATCAGGAAATCTCTTTACCCACTACCATCCATCCCACAATCTCTTTACCCACTACCACCCATCCCACAATCATTTTACCCACTACCATCCATTCCACAATCTCTTTACCCACTACTACCCAACCCACAATCTCTTTACCCGCTCCCATCCATCACACAATCTTTTTCCCACTACCACCCATCCCACAATCCCTTCACCCTCTCCCACCCATCCCACAATCTCTTTACCCACAACCATCCATCCCACAATGTCTTTACCCACTCCCATCCATCCCACTATCTCTTTACCCACTACCACCCATCTCACAATCTCTTTTCCCACTACCATCTATCACACAATCTCTTTACCCACACCTACCCATCCAACACTCTCTTTACCCACTCCCACCCATTCCACAATCTCTTTACCCACTACCATCCATCCCACAATCTCTTTACCCACTACCATCTATCACACAATCTCTTTACCCGCTACCACCCATCCCACAATATCTTTACCCGCTCCCACCAATCCCACAATCTCTTTACCCACTACCATCCATCCCACAATCTCTTTACCCACTACTACCCAACCCACAATCTCTTTACCCACTACCACCCATCCCACAATCTCTTTAACCACTACCACCCATCCCACAAGCTCTTTGACCCACAACCACTCATCCCACAATCTCGTTACCCACTACCACCCACCCCACAATCTGTTTACCCACTACCATCCATCGCACAATGTCTATACCCACTACCAACCATCCCAGAATCTCTTTGACCCACTACCACCCATCCCACAAACTCGTTACCCACTACCACCCATCCCACAATCTCTTTACCCTCTACCATCCATCCCACAATCTCTTTACCCACTACCACCCATCCCACAATCTCTTTACACGTTCCCACCTATCACACAATTTCTTTTCCCACTACTACCCATCCCACAATCTCTTTACCCACTCCCACCCATCCCACAATCTCTTTACCCGCTACCACCCATCCCACAATCTCTTTACCCGCTCCCATCAATCACACGATCTCTTTATCCACTCCCACCCATCACAAAATCTTTTTACTCAATACCACCCATCCCACAATCTCTTTATCCACAAACCAGCCATCCCACAATCTCGTTATCCACTACCACCCATCCCACAATGTCTTTACCCACGCCCATCCATCCCACTATCTCTTTACCCACTACCACCCATCTCACAATCTCTTTACCCACTAAGACACATCCCACCATCTCTTTACAAACTAACACCCATCCCACAGTCTCTTTATACACAACCACCCATCCCACTGTCTCTTTACAGACTACTACCCATCCCACAAGGTCTTTAACTCACTACCACCCACCCCACAATCTCGTTACCCACTACCACCCATCCCACAAACTCTTTACCCTCTACTACCCATCCCTCAATCTGTTTACTCACTCCCACACATCCCACAATCTCGTTACCCACTACCACCTATTCCATAAACACTTTACCCACTATCATCAATCCCACAATCTCATTACCCACTACTACCCATCCCACAATCTCTTTACCTGCTCCAACCCATCACACAATCTCTTTACCCACTACCACCCATCCCACAATCTCTTTGACCCACTACCACCCATAACACAATCTCTTTACACTCTCACACCCATCTCGTAATCTCTTTACCCACTACCACGCATCCCACAATCTCTTTACCAACTACCTCCCATCCCACAAGCTCTTTGACCCACTACCACCCATCCCACAATCTCGTTGCCCACTGTCACACATCCCACATTCTCTTTACCCACTACCATCCATCCCACAAACTCTTTACTCACTATCACCCATCCCACAATCTCTTTGCCCACTACCACCCATCAAACTGTCTCTCTGACCCACTACCAACCATCCCACAATCTCTTTACCCACTACCGCCAATCCCACAATCTTGTCAAACACTCCCACCCATCTCACAACTCTTTACCCACTCCCAGCCATCCCACAATCTCATTACTCACTCCCATCCATCCCACAATCTCTTTACCCACTACCACCCATCCCACAATCTCTTTCCCCACTAACACCCATCTCACTGTCTCTTTCCACGCTACCACCCATCCCACAAGCTCTGTGACCCACTACCACGCATCCCACAATCTCTTTACCCACTACCATCCATCCCACAATCTCTTTCCCCACTCCCATCCATCCCACAATCTCTTTACCCACTACCACCCATCCCACTCTCTCTAACCCACTACCACCAATCCCACAATCACTTTACCCACTGCCACTAATCCCACAATCTCTTTACCCACTCCCACCCATCACACAATCTCTTTACCCACTCTCACCCATCCCTCAATCTCATTACTCACACCCACACATCCCACAATCTCTTTACTCATTAACACCCATCCCACAATCTCTTTACCCACTACCATCCATCCTACAATCTCTTTACCCACAAACAACCATCCCACAATCTCTTTATCCACTACCACCCATCCCACAATCTCTTTACCAACTACCACCCATCCCACAATCTCCTTACCTACTAACACTCATCCCACGATCTCTTTACAAACATCCACCCATCCCACGATCTCTTTACAAACATCCACCCATCCCACAATCTCTTTACCCACTACCACCCATCCAACTGTCTCTTTCCACACTACCACCCATCCCACAAGCTCTTTGACCCACTACCACCCATTCCAGAATCTCTTTACCCACCTCCATCCATCCCACAATCTCTTTACCCACTACTACCCATCCCACAATCTCTCTACCCGTTACAACCCATCCCACAATCTCTTTACCCACTACCACCCATCCCACAATCTCTTTACCCACTACCACCCATCCCACTGTCTCTCTGACCCACTACCATCCATCCCACAATCTCTTTACCCACTACCACCCATTCCACAAGCTCTTTGACCCACTACCACTTATCCCACGATCTCGTTACCCACTACCACCCATCCCACAATCTGTATACCCTCTTCCATCCATCCCACTATCTCTATACCCACTATCATCCAACCCACAAACTCTTTACCTGCTCCAATCCATCACACAGTCTCTTCACCCACTACCACCCATCCCACAATCTCTTTACCCTCTACCATCCAGCACACAATCTCTTTACCCACTGCCACCCATCCCACAATCTCTTTACCCACTACCACCCATCCCACAATCTCTTTACCCACTACCAACCATCCAACAATCTCGTTATCCACTCCCATCCATCCACAATCTCTTTACCCCCTACCACCCATCCCACAATCTCTTTGCCCACTACCACCCATCAAACTGTCTCTCTGACCCACTACCAACCATCCCACAATCTCTTTACCCACTACCGCCAATCCCACAATCTCTTCAACCACTCCCACCCATCACACAACTCTTTACCCACTCCCACCCATCCCACAATCATTTCACCCACTACCATCCATCCCACAATCTCTTTATCCACTACCACTCATCCCACTGTCTCTTTCCACACTCCCACCCATCCAACAAACTCTTTGACCCACTACCACCCATCCCACAATCTCGTTACCCACTACCACCCATCCTACAATCTCTTTACCCGCTCCCACCCATCACACAATTTCTTTACCCACTACTAGCCATCCCACAATCTCTTTACCCACTCCCACCCATCTCATAATCTCTTTACCCTCTACGACCCATCTCATAATATCTTTACCCTGTAAAACACATCACACAATCTCTTTACAAACTACCTCCCATCCCTCAATCTCTTTACCCACTACCACCCATCCCACTGTCTCTTTACCCACTACCAGCCATTCGACAATCTCTTTACCCTCTACCACCCATCCCACAATCTCTTTACCCACTACCACCCATCCCAATATCTCTTTATCCACTACCACCCAGCCCACAATCTCTTTACCCGCTCCCACCAATCCCACAATCTCTTTACCCACTACCATCCATTCCTCAATCTCTTTACCCACTACCACCCATCCCACAAGCTCTTTGACCCACTACCACTCATCCCACAATCTGTTTACCCACTACCATCCATCGTCAAAGTCTATACCCACTACCAACCATCCCAGAATCTCTTTGACCCACTACCACCCATCCCACAAACTTGTTACCCACTACCACCCATCCCGGAATCTCTTTACTCTCTACCATCCATCCCACGATCTCTTCACCCACTACCACCCATCCCACAATCTCTTTACACGTTCCCACCTATCACTCAATTTCTTTTCCCACTACTACCCATCCCACAATCTCTTTACCCACTCCCACCCATCCCACAATCTCTTTACCCGCTACCACCCATCCCACAATCTCTTTACCCGCTCCCATCAATCACACGATCTCTTTATCCACTCCCACCCATCACAAAATCTTTTTACCCAATACCACCCATCCCACAATCTCTTTACTCACAAACCATTCATCCCACAATCTCTTTACCCACCACCATCCATCCCACAATCTCTTTACCCACGACCAGCCATCCCACAATCTCGTTACCCACACCCACCCATCCCACAATCTCTTTACCCACTACCACCCATTCCCCAAACTCATTGCCCACTCCCACCCATCCCACTGTCTCTCTGACCCACTACCATCCATCCCACAATCTCTTTACACACTACCACCCATCCCACAAGCTCTTTAACCAACTACCACCCATCCCAAAATCTCGTTACCCACAACCACCAATCCCACAATCTCTTTACCCACTACCACCCATCCCACAATCTGTTTACCCACTACCATCCATCGCACAATGTCTATACCCACTACCAACCATCCCAGAATCTCTTTGAACCACTACCACCCATCCCACAAACTCGTTACCCACTATCACCCATCCCGGAATATCTTTACCCTCTACCATCCATCCCACAATCCCTTTACTCACTACCACCTAACCCACAATCTCTTTACACGTTCCCACCTATCGCACAATTTCTTTTCCCACTACTACCCATCCCACAATCTCTTTACCCACTCCCACCCATCCCACAATCTCTTTACCCGTTACCACCCATCCCACAATCTCTTTACCCTCTCCCATCAATCATACGATCTCTTTATCCACTCCCACCCATCACAAAATCTTTTTACCCAATACCACCCATCCCACAAGCTCTTTGACCCAATACAACACATCCCACAATCTCGTTACCCACTACCACCCATCCCACAATCATTTTACACACTACCATCCATTCCACAATCTCTTTACCCACACCCACCCATCCCACAATCTCTTTTCCCACTACCACCCATTCCCCAAACTCATTGCCCACTCCCACCCATCACACTGTCCCTCTGACCCACTACCATCCATCCCACAATCTCTTAACACACTACCACCCATCCCACAAGCCCTTTCACCAACTACCACCCATCCCAAAATCTCGTTACCCACTACCACCAATCCCACAATCTCTTTACCCACTACCATCTATCCCACAATCTCTTTACCCACTACCACCCATCCCACAATCTCTTTACCCACGACCACCCATCCTCAATCTCTTTACCCACTACCACCCATCCCACAAGCTCTTTGACCCACTACCACTCATCCCACAGTCTCGTTACCCACTACTACCAACCAACCCACAATCTGTTTACCCACTACCATCCATCGCGCAATCTCTATACCACCTACCAACCATCCCAGAATCTCTTTGACCCACTACCAACCATCCCACAACCTCTTTACACGTTCCCACCTATCACACAATTTCTTTTCCCACTACTACCCATCCCTCAATCTCTTTGCCCACTCCCATCAATCACACGATCTCTTTACCCACTCCCACCCATCACACAATCTCTTTACCCACTACCACCCATCCCACAATCTCTTTATCCACAATCATCCATCCCACAATTTCTTTACCCACTACCACCCATCCCACAATCTCTATACCCACTACGATCCATCCCACAACCTCTTTACGCGCTACCACCCATCCCACAAGCTCTTTGACCCAATAAAACACATCCCACAATCTCGTTACCCACTACCATCCATCAGGAAATCTCTTTACCCACTACCATCCATCCCACAATCTCTTTACCCACTACCACCCATCCCACAATCATTTTACCCACTACCATCCATTCCACAATCTCTTTACCCACTACTACCCAACCCACAATCTCTTTACCCGCTCCCATCCATCACACAATCTTTTTCCCACTACCACCCATCCCACAATCCCTTCACCCTCTCCCACCCATCCCACAATCTCTTTACCCACAACCATCCATCCCACAATGTCTTTACCCACTCCCATCCATCCCACTATCTCTTTACCCACTACCACCCATCTCACAATCTCTTTTCCCACTACCATCTATCACACAATCTCTTTACCCACTACCACCCATCCGACAATCACTTTACCCTCTCCCATCCATCACACAATCTCTTTACCCACACCTACCCATCCAACACTCTCTTTACCCACTCCCACCCGTTCCACAATCTCTTTACCCACTACCATCCATCCCACAATCTCTTTACCCACTACCATCTATCACACAATCTCTTTACCCGCTACCACCCATCCCACAATATCTTTACCCGCTCCCACCAATCCCACAATCTCTTTACCCACTACCATCCATCCCACAATCTCTTTACCCACTACTACCGCTCCCACAATCTCTTTACCCACTACCACCCATCCCACAATCTCTTTAACCACTACCACCCATCCCACAAGCTCTTTGACCCACAACCACTCATCCCACAATCTCGTTACCCACTACCACCCACCCCACAATCTGTTTACCCACTACCATCCATCGCACAATGTCTATACCCACTACCAACCATCCCAGAATCTCTTTGACCCACTACCACCCATCCCACAAACTCGTTACCCACTACCACCCATCCCACAATCTCTTTACCCTCTACCATCCATCCCACAATCTCTTTACCCACTACCACCCATCCCACAATCTCTTTACACGTTCCCACCTATCACACAATTTCTTTTCCCACTACTACCCATCCCACAATCTCTTTACCCACTCCCACCCATCCCACAATCTCTTTACCCGCTACCACCCATCCCACAATCTCTTTACCCGCTCCCATCAATCACACGATCTCTTTATCCACTCCCACCCATCACAATATCTTTTTACTCAATACCACCCATCCCACAATCTCTTTATCCACAAACCATCCATTCCACAATCTCTTTACCCACTACAATCCATCCCACAATCTTTTTACCCACTACCACCCATCCCACAATCTCTTTACCCACAACCAGCCATCCCACAATCTTGTTATCCACTACCACCCATCCCACAATGTCTTTACCCACGCCCATCCATCCCACTATCTCTTTACCCACTACCACCCATCTCACAATCTCTTTACCCACTAAGACACATCCCACCATCTCTTTACAAACTAACACCCATCCCACAGTCTCTTTATACACAACCACCCATCCCACTGTCTCTTTACAGACTACTACCCATCCCACAAGGTCTTTAACTCACTACCACCCACCCCACAATCTCGTTACCCACTACCACCCATCTCACAAACTCTTTACCCTCTACTACCCATCCCTCAATCTGTTTACTCACTCCCACACATCCCACAATCTCGTTACCCACTACCACCTATTCCATAAACACTTTACCCACTATCATCAATCCCACAATCTCATTACCCACTACTACCCATCCCACAATCTCTTTACCTGCTCCAACCCATCACACAATCTCTTTACCCACTACCACCCATCCCACAATCTCTTTGACCCACTACCACCCATAACACAATCTCTTTACACTCTCACACCCATCTCGTAATCTCTTTACCCACTACCACGCATCCCACAATCTCTTTACCAACTACCTCCCATCCCACAAGCTCTTTGACCCACTACCACCCATCCCACAATCTCGTTGCCCACTGTCACACATCCCACATTCTCTTTACCCACTACCATCCATCCCACAAACTCTTTACTCACTATCACCCATCCCACAATCTCTTTGCCCACTACCACCCATCAAACTGTCTCTCTGACCCACTACCAACCATCCCACAATCTCTTTACCCACTACCGCCAATCCCACAATCTTGTCAAACACTCCCACCCATCACACAACTCTTTACCCACTCCCAGCCATCCCACAATCTCATTACTCACTCCCATCCATCCCACAATCTCTTTACCCACTACCACCCATCCCACAATCTCTTTCCCCACTAACACCCATCTCACTGTCTCTTTCCACGCTACCACCCATCCCACAAGCTCTGTGACCCACTACCACGCATCCCACAATCTCTTTACCCACTACCATCCATCCCACAATCTCTTTCCCCACTCCCATCCATCCCACAATCTCTTTACCCACTACCACCCATCCCACTCTCTCTAACCCACTACCACCAATCCCACAATCACTTTACCCACTGCCACTAATCCCACAATCTCTTTACCCACTCCCACCCATCACACAATCTCTTTACCCACTCTCACCCATCCCTCAATCTCATTACTCACACCCACACATCCCACAATCTCTTGACTCATTAACACCCATCCCACAATCTCTTTACCCACTACCATCCATCCTACAATCTCTTTACCCACAAACAACCATCCCACAATCTCTTTATCCACTACCACCCATCCCACAATCTCTTTACCAACTACCACCCATCCCACAATCTCCTTACCTACTAACACTCATCCCACGATCTCTTTACAAACATCCACCCATCCCACGATCTCTTTACAAACATCCACCCATCCCACAATCTCTTTACCCACTACCACCCATCCAACTGTCTCTTTCCACACTACCACCCATCCCACAAGCTCTTTGACCCACTACCACCCATTCCAGAATCTCTTTACCCACCTCCATCCATCCCACAATCTCTTTACCCACTCCCACCCATCACACAATCTCTTTACCCACTACCACCCATCCCACAATCTCTTTATCCACAATCATCCATCCCACAATTTCTTTACCCACTACCACCCATCCCACAATCTCTATACCCACTACGATCCATCCCACAACCTCTTTACGCGCTACCACCCATCCCACAAGCTCTTTGACCCAATAAAACACATCCCACAATCTCGTTACCCACTACCATCCATCAGGAAATCTCTTTACCCACTACCATCCATCCCACAATCTCTTTACCCACTACCACCCATCCCACAATCATTTTACCCACTACCATCCATTCCACAATCTCTTTACCCACTACTACCCAACCCACAATCTCTTTACCCGCTCCCATCCATCACACAATCTTTTTCCCACTACCACCCATCCCACAATCCCTTCACCCTCTCCCACCCATCCCACAATCTCTTTACCCACAACCATCCATCCCACAATGTCTTTACCCACTCCCATCCATCCCACTATCTCTTTACCCACTACCACCCATCTCACAATCTCTTTTCCCACTACCATCTATCACACAATCTCTTTACCCACTACCACCCATCCGACAATCACTTTACCCTCTCCCATCCATCACACAATCTCTTTACCCACACCTACCCATCCAACACTCTCTTTACCCACTCCCACCCGTTCCACAATCTCTTTACCCACTACCATCCATCCCACAATCTCTTTACCCACTACCATCTATCACACAATCTCTTTACCCGCTACCACCCATCCCACAATATCTTTACCCGCTCCCACCAATCCCACAATCTCTTTACCCACTACCATCCATCCCACAATCTCTTTACCCACTACTACCGCTCCCACAATCTCTTTACCCACTACCACCCATCCCACAATCTCTTTAACCACTACCACCCATCCCACAAGCTCTTTGACCCACAACCACTCATCCCACAATCTCGTTACCCACTACCACCCACCCCACAATCTGTTTACCCACTACCATCCATCGCACAATGTCTATACCCACTACCAACCATCCCAGAATCTCTTTGACCCACTACCACCCATCCCACAAACTCGTTACCCACTACCACCCATCCCACAATCTCTTTACCCTCTACCATCCATCCCACAATCTCTTTACCCACTACCACCCATCCCACAATCTCTTTACACGTTCCCACCTATCACACAATTTCTTTTCCCACTACTACCCATCCCACAATCTCTTTACCCACTCCCACCCATCCCACAATCTCTTTACCCGCTACCACCCATCCCACAATCTCTTTACCCGCTCCCATCAATCACACGATCTCTTTATCCACTCCCACCCATCACAATATCTTTTTACTCAATACCACCCATCCCACAATCTCTTTATCCACAAACCATCCATTCCACAATCTCTTTACCCACTACAATCCATCCCACAATCTTTTTACCCACTACCACCCATCCCACAATCTCTTTACCCACAACCAGCCATCCCACAATCTTGTTATCCACTACCACCCATCCCACAATGTCTTTACCCACGCCCATCCATCCCACTATCTCTTTACCCACTACCACCCATCTCACAATCTCTTTACCCACTAAGACACATCCCACCATCTCTTTACAAACTAACACCCATCCCACAGTCTCTTTATACACAACCACCCATCCCACTGTCTCTTTACAGACTACTACCCATCCCACAAGGTCTTTAACTCACTACCACCCACCCCACAATCTCGTTACCCACTACCACCCATCTCACAAACTCTTTACCCTCTACTACCCATCCCTCAATCTGTTTACTCACTCCCACACATCCCACAATCTCGTTACCCACTACCACCTATTCCATAAACACTTTACCCACTATCATCAATCCCACAATCTCATTACCCACTACTACCCATCCCACAATCTCTTTACCTGCTCCAACCCATCACACAATCTCTTTACCCACTACCACCCATCCCACAATCTCTTTGACCCACTACCACCCATAACACAATCTCTTTACACTCTCACACCCATCTCGTAATCTCTTTACCCACTACCACGCATCCCACAATCTCTTTACCAACTACCTCCCATCCCACAAGCTCTTTGACCCACTACCACCCATCCCACAATCTCGTTGCCCACTGTCACACATCCCACATTCTCTTTACCCACTACCATCCATCCCACAAACTCTTTACTCACTATCACCCATCCCACAATCTCTTTGCCCACTACCACCCATCAAACTGTCTCTCTGACCCACTACCAACCATCCCACAATCTCTTTACCCACTACCGCCAATCCCACAATCTTGTCAAACACTCCCACCCATCACACAACTCTTTACCCACTCCCAGCCATCCCACAATCTCATTACTCACTCCCATCCATCCCACAATCTCTTTACCCACTACCACCCATCCCACAATCTCTTTCCCCACTAACACCCATCTCACTGTCTCTTTCCACGCTACCACCCATCCCACAAGCTCTGTGACCCACTACCACGCATCCCACAATCTCTTTACCCACTACCATCCATCCCACAATCTCTTTCCCCACTCCCATCCATCCCACAATCTCTTTACCCACTACCACCCATCCCACTCTCTCTAACCCACTACCACCAATCCCACAATCACTTTACCCACTGCCACTAATCCCACAATCTCTTTACCCACTCCCACCCATCACACAATCTCTTTACCCACTCTCACCCATCCCTCAATCTCATTACTCACACCCACACATCCCACAATCTCTTGACTCATTAACACCCATCCCACAATCTCTTTACCCACTACCATCCATCCTACAATCTCTTTACCCACAAACAACCATCCCACAATCTCTTTATCCACTACCACCCATCCCACAATCTCTTTACCAACTACCACCCATCCCACAATCTCCTTACCTACTAACACTCATCCCACGATCTCTTTACAAACATCCACCCATCCCACGATCTCTTTACAAACATCCACCCATCCCACAATCTCTTTACCCACTACCACCCATCCAACTGTCTCTTTCCACACTACCACCCATCCCACAAGCTCTTTGACCCACTACCACCCATTCCAGAATCTCTTTACCCACCTCCATCCATCCCACAATCTCTTTACCCACTACTACCCATCCCACAATCTCTCTACCCGTTACAACCCATCCCACAATCTCTTTACCCACTACCACCCATCCCACAATCTCTTTACCCACTACCACCCATCCCACTGTCTCTCTGACCCACTACCATCCATCCCACAATCTCTTTACCCACTACCACCCATTCCACAAGCTCTTTGACCCACTACCACTTATCCCACGATCTCGTTACCCACTACCACCCATCCCACAATCTGTATACCCTCTTCCATCCATCCCACTATCTCTATACCCACTATCATCCAACCCACAAACTCTTTACCTGCTCCAATCCATCACACAGTCTCTTTACCCACTACCACCCATCCCACAATCTCTTTACACGTTCCCACCTATCACACAATTTCTTTTCCCACTACTACCCATCCCACAATCTCTTTACCCACTCCCACCCATCCCACAATCTCTTTACCCGCTACCACCCATCCCACAATCTCTTTACCCGCTCCCATCAATCACACGATCTCTTTATCCACTCCCACCCATCACAAAATCTTTTTACTCAATACCACCCATCCCACAATCTCTTTATCCACAAACCATCCATTCCACAATCTCTTTACCCACTACAATCCATCCCACAATCTTTTTACCCACTACCACCCATCCCACAATCTCTTTACCCACAACCAGCCATCCCACAATCTCGTTATCCACTACCACCCATCCCACAATGTCTTTACCCACGCCCATCCATCCCACTATCTCTTTACCCACAACCAACCATCCCACAATGTCTTTACCCACGCCCATCCATCCCACTATCTCTTTACCCACTACCACCCATCTCACAATCTCTTTACCCACTAAGACACATCCCACCATCTCTTTACAAACTAACACCCATCCCACAGTCTCTTTATACACAACCACCCATCCCACTGTCTCTTTACAGACTACTACCCATCCCACAAGGTCTTTAACTCACTACCACCCACCCCACAATCTCGTTACCCACTACCACCCATCCCACAAACTCTTTACCCTCTACTACCCATCCCTCAATCTGTTTACTCACTCCCACACATCCCACAATCTCGTTACCCACTACCACCCATTCCATAAACACTTTACCCACTATCATCAATCCCACAATCTCATTACCCACTACTACCCATCCCACAATCTCTTTACCTGCTCCAACCCATCACACAATCTCTTTACCCACTACCACCCATCCCACAATCTCTTTGACCCACTACCACCCATAACACAATCTCTTTACACTCTCACACCCATCTCGTAATCTCTTTACCCACTACCACGCATCCCACAATCTCTTTACCAACTACCTCCCATCCCACAAGCTCTTTGACCCACTACCACCCATCCCACAATCTCGTTGCCCACTGTCACACATCCCACATTCTCTTTACCCACTACCATCCATCCCACAAACTCTTTACTCACTATCACCCATCCCACAATCTCTTTGCCCACTACCACCCATCAAACTGTCTCTCTGACCCACTACCAACCATCCCACAATCTCTTTACCCACTACCGCCAATCCCACAATCTTGTCAAACACTCCCACCCATCTCACAACTCTTTACCCACTCCCAGCCATCCCACAATCTCATTACTCACTCCCATCCATCCCACAATCTCTTTACCCACTACCACCCATCCCACAATCTCTTTCCCCACTAACACCCATCTCACTGTCTCTTTCCACGCTACCACCCATCCCACAAGCTCTGTGACCCACTACCACGCATCCCACAATCTCTTTACCCACTACCATCCATCCCACAATCTCTTTCCCCACTCCCATCCATCCCACAATCTCTTTACCCACTACCACCCATCCCACTCTCTCTAACCCACTACCACCAATCCCACAATCACTTTACCCACTGCCACTAATCCCACAATCTCTTTACCCAATCCCACCCATCACACAATCTCTTTACCCACTCTCACCCATCCCTCAATCTCATTACTCACACCCACACATCCCACAATCTCTTTACTCATTAACACCCATCCCACAATCTCTTTACCCACTACCATCCATCCTACAATCTCTTTACCCACAAACAACCATCCCACAATCTCTTTATCCACTACCACCCATCCCACAATCTCTTTACCAACTACCACCCATCCCACAATCTCCTTACCTACTAACACTCATCCCACGATCTCTTTACAAACATCCACCCATCCCACGATCTCTTTACAAACATCCACCCATCCCACAATCTCTTTACCCACTACCACCCATCCAACTGTCTCTTTCCACACTACCACCCATCCCACAAGCTCTTTGACCCACTACCACCCATTCCAGAATCTCTTTACCCACCTCCATCCATCCCACAATCTCTTTACCCACTACTACCCATCCCACAATCTCTCTACCCGTTACAACCCATCCCACAATCTCTTTACCCACTACCACCCATCCCACAATCTCTTTACCCACTACCACCCATCCCACTGTCTCTCTGACCCACTACCATCCATCCCACAATCTCTTTACCCACTACCACCCATTCCACAAGCTCTTTGACCCACTACCACTTATCCCACGATCTCGTTACCCACTACCACCCATCCCACAATCTGTATACCCTCTTCCATCCATCCCACTATCTCTATACCCACTATCATCCAACCCACAAACTCTTTACCTGCTCCAATCCATCACACAGTCTCTTCACCCACTACCACCCATCCCACAATCTCTTTACCCTCTACCATCCAGCACACAATCTCTTTACCCACTGCCACCCATCCCACAATCTCTTTACCCACTACCACCCATCCCACAATCTCTTTACCCACTACCACCCATCCAACAATCTCGTTATCCACTCCCATCCATCCACAATCTCTTTACCCCCTACCACCCATCCCACAATCTCTTTGCCCACTACCACCCATCAAACTGTCTCTCTGACCCACTACCAACCATCCCACAATCTCTTTACCCACTACCGCCAATCCCACAATCTCTTCAACCACTCCCACCCATCACACAACTCTTTACCCACTCCCACCCATCCCACAATCATTTCACCCACTACCATCCATCCCACAATCTCTTTACTCACTATCACCCATCCCACAATCTCTTTATCCACTACCACTCATCCCACTGTCTCTTTCCACACTCCCACCCATCCCACAAACTCTTTGACCCACTACCACCCATCCCACAATCTCGTTACCCACTACCACCCATCCTACAATCTCTTTACCCGCTCCCACCCATCACACAATTTCTTTACCCACTACTAGCCATCCCACAATCTCTTTACCCACTACCACTCATCTCACAATCTCTTTACACACAACCACCCATCCCACAATTGCTTTACTCACTCCCACCCATCCCAGAATCTCTTTGACCCACTACCACCCATCCCACAATCTCTTTACCCACTACCACCCATCCCACAAACTCTTTGCCCACTACCACCCATCCCACTCTCTCTCTGACCCACTACCACCCATCCCACAATCTCTTTACCCACTCCCACCCATCTCATAATCTCTTTACCCTCTACGACCCATCTCATAATATCTTTACCCTGTAAAACACATCACACAATCTCTTTACAAACTACCTCCCATCCCTCAATCTCTTTACCCACTACCACCCATCCCACTGTCTCTTTACCCACTACCAGCCATTCGACAATCTCTTTACCCTCTACCACCCATCCCACAATCTCTTTACCCACTACCACCCTTCCCACAATCTCTTTATCCACTACCATCCATCCCACAATCTCTTTACCCACTACCACCCATCCCACAATGTCCTTGACCCATTACCATCAGGACGGAGGTACAGGAGCATCAGGGCTAGGTTTGCCAGACCGGGTAACTGCTTCTTCCCTCAGACCATGAGACTAACGAATTACTCTGTCACCACCTTGGTCTTGTCACAAGGATAGTGAGCTCTTTACTGTTTACTTGTGCTGTGCACCTACGTGCATTTTGAATGATATTTTATTAACTTATTTGTGATAATATTTTGTTTTATGTGATGTGTGTTGTGGGTGGGTGCACCGTTGTCTGAAGGAACATTGCTTAATTTCGTTGTAATTACAGTCCTGTGCGGAAGTCTTAGGCACATAGATATAGCTAGAGTGCCTGAGACTTTTGAAGGGTACCGTGTTTATCAAAGTAGAGTGGAGAGCGAGTTTGTAAATCTGGTGGGAGCAAAGGCTGCTGGGAATGGCAAGGGTGCTGCACCACGGGAGGGGTGTGGGACAGGTGGCAGAGAAAGAGTGCCAGGGGTGGGAGGTGATGCAGGTGCAGACACTAGGCAAAGACAGTTGATTCCAAACAATTGGTTTTTTGATTGATGCAGAATGTCTCTATGGTGCTTCCTGCTCCCTCCCCTCTCCCTTCACCTTTTCCCAACCATGATTGTCCTCTCCCTGTCCCCTTCCCACTCTCAGTCCACAATAGAGACCCAGATCAGAATCAGGTTTATCATCACTCACATATGTCATGAAATTTGTTTTTTTGTGGGAGCAGTACGGTGCAATATATAAAATTACTACAGTACTGTGCAAGTCTTAGGCACCCTAGCGATATACATGTGTGTGTATATATTTGTGTGTGTGTGTGTTCCCAAGACCTTTGCACAGGACTGTAATTAATTTAGGTAAGTGTGCTATGGTAACGTAGCAACTAGTGTAACGCTTAACAATGTCAGTGTTCGGGGTTAAATTCCCGTTGCTGTCTATAAAAAATTCGTGTGTTCTCCCTGTGACCGTGTGGGTTTCTTTCAAGTGCTCCAGTTCTCTCCTACATTGCAAAGACGAGAGGTTTGGGTTAGTAAGTTGTGGGCATGTTACATTGGTACCAGAAACGTGGTGACACCTGCAGGCTGCTCCCAGCACATCCTCTGCCCGTGTTGGTTGTTGAGACAAATGATGCAATTCACTCAGCACACATCAAAGTTGCTGGTGAACGCAGCAGGCCAGGCAGCATCTCTAGGAAGTGGTACAGTCGATGTTTCGGGCCGAGACCCTTCGTCAGGAGATCTTGCTAGAGATGCTGCCTGGCCTGCTGCATTCACCAGCAACTTTGATGTGTGTTGCTTGAAATTCCAGCATCTGCAGATTTCCTGGTGTTTGCAGTTCACTGCTTGTTTCGGTGTGATACACATTCTACTCTGTTGTGTAACTCTAAACACAAGGAATTTGGTAATAAACATATCTGAACTGAGGCTAATTTTTATCGGAGGTAAGATCTGTGACATTGTTAATTGTGAAAGTATTTGAATTATGCTGAAAGGGAGGCCAATCCTTGCCACCGCTGTGATGTGGGGTGTATTGAAATCGGTCCGTATTCATTGGATCAGAAGGACTCTGATCTCCATCAATGTTAACACCACCTTCTGTTATTGCCGTCTGTGTCTGGCCCACCGCAATGTAGAAAGCAGGAATCAGTGCCTTAATCATGGATAAATCCCTAATAATCTCCATGTACTGGGTGGTAGGGAATTTTAAAGCTGTCTGCAGCTGTCTGCTGATCGCCTGTGTGTGCGACTGCGTCTCCTAGTGCACCTGTGTGCTCTGTGCGGCTGTGTGCTGGACTCAAGGCTGTGATCTGATACAGTGCACAGGAGGGCTGTGTCTAATCTATTAATTAAATATTTGTCCAAGTGGTGTAGGGTTTTCAGAGGGGCACAGACAGTCACCCCCACTGCTCAGAGTGCCCAAACCAGGCATCTTTCCATAGATTGGCCATACACGAGGCATTGGGTTGGAGTATCCCTTGACTTTGCAGACTCCTGTATCAGGAAGTCATCATACATTTTCCACTACCCTGTCCCCTGCCCCAATGGTGTATCGATATTGGAATTGGGCGTAGGACACCCACCACCCCATGGCATAACACATCACTCTCCGCAACGTCCGCCACCTCGAAAGGGATCCTACCACCTAACACTTTGTGAGTGTTGTTTTAGATTTCCAGTATCTACAGAATTTCTCAATAATTTTATTGTTAATAAAATCTTATTCGAAGAGCTAAGCATAGAGATTCTGCAGATACTGGAAATCCAGAACAGCACACACAAAATGCTGGAGGAACTCAGCAGGTTCAAAGTTCAAAGTTCAAATTAAATGTATAATGAAAGTACATATATATCACCATATATAACCCTGAAGTTAATTTACTTGCGGGCATACTTATTAAATCCATAGAATAATAACCACAACAAGACTGCTCCGACTTGGGCATTCACCCAGAGTGCAAATACAAAAATAAATAAATGGACAGATATCGAGAACGTGAGACGAAGAGTCCTTGAGAGTGAGTCCACAGGTTGTGGGAACAGTTCAGCAATGGGGCGAGTGAAATTGAGTGATGTTATCCTCTCTGGTTCAGCAGCCTGATGGTTGAGGGGTAGTAACGGTTCCTGAACCTGGTGGTATGAGTCCTGAGGCTCCTGTACCTCCTTCCTGATGGCAGCAGTGAGAAGAGAGCATCTATGGAGGGGAAAAAGCAATGTTTCAGGTTGAGACCCTTCTTCAGGACCTGTGTCTGTTTATTCCCTTTTGAAGGAACAGCAACATATACCCTCTCTAAAGACGTTGCCTGACCTGCTGCGTTTTACAGCATTTTGTATGTGTTATGCAATGAGATCTTTCTTCTCTCAGCTTTTTCTTTCATTTCAAAATCAAAGTTGAGTTTATAAGACCATAAGATATAGGAGCAAAATTAGGCCATTTGAGTCTGCTCAGCCAATTCACCATAACCGATCCATTTTCCCGCTCAGGTAAGACTGTAAGACATAGGATCAGTTCATTCTCACATACACAAGTCTACGTGTGCACAGGTACAATGAAAAACTTACCTGCAGCAGCATCACACGCACAGAGCAACAGGTAAGCTGTGTTCACAACAAAAACATACAGCACTGTGCAGAAACCTCGGGCACATATATATAGCGCAGGTGCCTGAGACATTTGCACAGTACAGTATTTGTAAACATGGGGCAGAGAGCGAGTATGTAAATCTGGCAGGAGCAAAGGATGTTGGGAATGGCGAGGACGGAGCACCGCGGGAGGGGTGTGGGACAGTTGGGAATGGCGAGGACGGAGCACCGCGGGAGGGGTGTGGGACAGCTGGGAATGGCGAGGACGGAGCACCGCGGGAGGGGTGTGGGACAGTTGGGAATGGCGAGGACGGAGCACCGCGGGAGGGGTGTGGGACAGCTGGGAATGGCGAGGACGGAGCATCGCGGGAGGGGTGTGGGACAGTTGGGAATGGCGAGGACGGAGCACCGCGGGAGGGGTGTGGGACAGTTGGGAATGGCGAGGACGGAGCACCGCGGGAGGGGTGTGGGACAGTTGGGAATGGCGAGGACGGAGCACCGCGGGAGGGGTGTGGGACAGTTGGGAATGGCGAGGACGGAGCACCGCGGGAGGGGTGTGGGACAGTTGGGAATGGCGAGGACGGAGCACCGCGGGAGGGGTGTGGGACAGTTGGGAATGGCGAGGACGGAGCACCGCGGGAGGGGTGTGGGACAGCTGGCAGAGAAGGAGTGTTGGGGCGGGGGATGCCATGGTTGCAGACACACCCAGCCCTCAGGTACCAGGTAAGGTCGTGTGACTCCAAACAACTGGTTTATTGATCATTACAGAATGTCTTGCTGGTGCTTCCTACTCCCTCCCCTCTCCCTTCCCCTTTTCCCAACCATGATTCCCCTTTCCCTGTCCCCTTCCCAGTCTGACTCCACAATAGAAACCCATATCAGAATTAGGTTTATCATCACTCACATGTGTCATGAAATTTGTTTTTTTTCTCCAGCAGCAGTACATTGCAATACACAAAATTCCCATAGTACTGTGCAAAGGACTTAGACACCCTAGTTTTATATATATGTGCCTAAGACTTTTGCACAGTTCTGTAGATTAAAAATAAGAATGAACACTAATAGAAAAACAGTCCGTTTTAGTGCCAGGTGATGAAAGTGGTCATGGTGTAGTTATACTAACTGGGTGATGAGGGTCATTTTTGAGGCATCACTCCTTGAAGATGCACTGGATACTACGGAGGCTAGTGCCCATGATGGAGCTGGCTAACCTTACAACGCTCTGCAGTCAGCTTTGATCCTGTGCAGTAGCCCACCCCCCATACCAGACTGTGATGCAGTCAGTTAGAATGGTACATCTGTAGAAATATACATAGAAACATAGAAACATAGAAAATAGGTGCAGGAGTAGGCCATTCGGCCCTTCGAGCCTGCACCGCCATTTATTATGATCATGGCTGATCATCCAACTCAGAACACCGCTCCAGCCTTCCCTCCATACCCCCTGACCCCTATAGCCACAAGGGCCATATCTAACTCCCTCTTAAATATAGCCAATGAACTGGCCTCAACTGTTTCCTGTGGCAGAGAATTCCACAGATTCACCACTCTCTGTGTGAAGAAGTTTTTCCTAATCTCAGTCCTAAAAGGCTTCCCCTCTATCCTCAAACTGTGAGCCCTCATTCTGGACTTCCCCAAAAATACGAGTGGCATTGGTGACGTACCAAATCTCCTCAAACTCCTCATGAAGTATAGCCACTGTTTTGCCTTCTTTGTGGCTGCATCGATATGTTGGGCCCAGAATAGATCCTCAGAGATATTGACACCCAGGAACTTGAAATTGCTCACTTTCTCCACTTCTGATTGCTCAACGAGTACCGGTCTGTGTTCCCTCATCTGACCCTTCCTGAAGTCCACAATCAATACTTTGGTCTGACTTGATGTTGAGTGCACTCTCCTCCTCCCTTCATGTGGACGTATAGAGTACAGTTCTACTGTCATGTTGGGCTTTGCTTTATAAAACACATCCAAGCCCCACTGGAGTCCTTAAGGTGTTACAAGTGATTTGATTCCCCACGCCTCAAAACCAGCACAACGCCACAGGCAGATGTTTTGAAAGAACTGAGATTGTAGTCTATCAACTGACCCGCCAACGCAGGCTGGTTTTATCAACAATTCCTGAGATCCAAGAGTCACTGAAAAGCTGGTATTTCATGCACCTTCCTGACTGCCTCAGAAGACACAGCTCAATGGTGCGGCGGTTAATGCCACTGCTTCTTCGCTCCATTGTGACATGAGCAAAGTCACCAGAGAGACCCTGAAGCTAGTGGGTATCGAAGTCTTTTAATCAACAAAAACAAGCAGCAGGCATCATACTCAGACTGTTTTGGAGGAAGACACCTGCTCAACCCAATATTTCAGGACATCTTATGTACTAGAGATCAAAGGACAGTTCTATATTTACGATGTATCTACAATGCTTCCTTTGAATTACATATAGTTTTCACACCACCTTCTTCACACCCACAGTCCAGATAACCAAAATAAATGCTAATCAGCATTGTCTGGTTTTTCAAGTTATTGATGTCCACCGCTCCAGGAAATTGTCCAGGGCTTCATTTTAAATTTAATCTACAATCCACATTCAGGTCCAAAGATTGATTGCTGATGTTAATATTCTGCAATTTACTCTAAGTCCAAAATACTCCCTAAAAATCTCCAAAGACCCAGGTCCAAATCCAAACTTTGGTGTTGACTGTGCAGAGTATGCACATTCTCTCTGCAGTTACCTGAGTTTACTTCTGACTTCTTCCCCCTTTCTTTCTAGTCCTTATGAAGGGTAATGGCCTGAACTGAAATATAGCAAGGAAAGGTGGTGACAGCGACCAAATGCAACTAGTGGCAACGTCTTGCAGACAGCTCACAAAACTACTTCTTTGTTTAAAGATACATCTACTAATCTGTGTGTGGTTGGAGCTTGCAATTTACATTTAGATGATGCGCTTTTGGTGTGACTGAGCGATCTGCTCAGCACAACAGGTCTGAGATTCTTGCTCCCTGTGTGGATGAGAGTGGGGCTGTAGGAAGGATGAGCAACCTAACTGTGGCACCATGGTTCAGGGAGCCATTCAAGAGGGAGGAGAGAAGAAAAATGTAATTGGGGATAGTATAGTCAGGGGAATAGACAGGATTCTCTTTGGCGAAGATAGAGTGTCCCAAAGGCTGTGTTGCCTGCCTGGTGCCCAGGTTTGGCACATTTTATCTGACCTGCTGATGAATTTGCAGTGGGAAGGGAAAGATCCAGTTGTCATGGTCCATATGGGTATCAACAACACAGGTAGATTGAGGAAAGAGGTTCTGCTGAAGCAATTTGAGCTGCTAGGGACTAAATTAAAAAGCAGAACCAAAAAGGTAGTAATCTCCTACCTGAGCTACGTGCAAATTGGCATAGGGTCAAGAGGATTAGAGAGTGACCCAAGGATTGGTGTGGGAAAAGTGGGTTTGAATTCATGGGAAATCGGCACCAGTATTGGGGAATGAGTGAACTATCCCAATAGAATAGGCTCCATCTGAACCATGATGGGACCTGGATGCTAGAAAATCACATAACTAGGGTTGTGGATAGGGCTTTAAACTAACAGATTGGGGAAGTATGGATAAAGTAAATGGGAAAAGTGTAGATAAAGATGAGGTAAAACCAAAAGTTAAAAAAGAGAAAAGTAAAGGTGGAGTGCAGAAAAGTCAAGTGCATAAGAGACAAAGATTACTAGATTTTAAGGACACAATGAGTGGAAGGGCACTTTATCTGAATGCCTATGGCATTTGTAACAAGGTTAGTGAACTTGCAGCATAAATCAGCACAAGGGGGTATGATTTAGTGGCCATTACAGAAACGTGATTGCAGGGTGCAAAGGTTTGGGAATTAAATATCCAAGGATATCAGGTAATATGGAAAGATAGGCAGAAAGGTAAGGGAGGTGGGGTAGCACTCTTAATTAAGGATGAGATCAGGGCGATAGTAAGAGACGATATTGGATCTAAGGAGCAGAATGTGGCATCCATCTAGGTAGAGATTCAGAATAGTAAAGGGAAAAAATCACTGGTGGGAGTTGTCTATCAGCCACTGAATAATAACATTATAGTCGTACAGGCAATAAACAGAGAAATACCTGAGGCAGGTAAAAATGGAACAGTAATTATCGTGGGGGACTTAACTGCACATGGATTGGGTGAATCAAGCTGGTCGAGGCAGTCTTGAGGAGGACTTCACTGAATGCATCCGTGATGGCTTTCTCGAACAGCATGTTACTGAACCTACAAGAGAACGTGTTATCTTAGATCTGGTCCTGTGCAATGAGACAGATAAAATTTGTGATCTTGTAGTTCGGGATCTTCTTGGAAAGAGTGATCACAGTATGATTGAATTTCTCATACAAATGGAGGGTGCAAATGTTTGATTGAGAACCAGTGCATTATGCCTAAATATTGGAGACTACAATGGGATGAGGGAAGATTTAGCTAGTGTAGATTGGGAACACAGGCTATATGGTGGGATGGTTGAGGAACAGTGGAAGACTTTCAAAGAGATTTTTCACAGTGCTCAAGTAAAGTATATTCTAGTTAAAAGCAAGGACAGTAAGGGTGGGAGATCCAGCCTTGGATAACGAAGGAAATAAAAGAAAGCATCAAACCTAAAGCTTGTGCATACAAAGTCGCAAAGAGTAGTGTGAAATTGGGAAAACTTCAAAAAACAACAAAGAAACACTAGGCAAGAATTAAAGAAAGGGAAGCTAGATTATGAAAATAAACTAGCACAAAATATAGAAATGGATAGTAGAAGTTTTTGTAATTATTTAAAGCAGAAAAGGATAGGTAAAGTGGATGTAGGTCCCTTGGAGGGTGAGAAGGGGAATTGATAATGGGTATTGAGGAAATGGCCGAGGCTTCGAATGACTATTCTGTGTCGGTCTTCACAGTGGAGGTCACGTCTAACATGCCAAAGAGAGATGATATGGATGTGATGGGAGGTGAGGGCCTCAATAGAATAGCTATCACTAAAGAGGTAGTGCTGAGCAAGCTTGTGGGCCTGAAGATAACTAAGTCCCCTGGTCCTGATGGGATGCATCCCAGGGTACTGAAAGGAATGTCAGAAGTTATAGTAGGGCTTTGGTGGTGATTTACCAAAATTCTGTGGACTCTGGGCAGGTCCCGGTGGATTGGAAGATGGTGAATATCATACCACTGTTCAGAAAAGGATGTAGATAAAAGGCAAGCAACTATAGGTCATTTAGTTTAACATCTGTAGTTGGGAAAATGCTTGAAACTGTCATAAAAGAAGAAATAACAAGGCATCTGGAAAGAAATGGATCCATCAGGCAGATGTAGCATGGATTCAGCAAAGGCAGGTCCTGTTTGACAAACTTACTGTTCTTTGAGGGTATAATGAGTGCAGTGGATGGAGGGGAACAGATGGACGTTATTTACTTGGATTTCCGGAAGGCGTTCGATAAGGTGCCACATAAGACTTATCCTTAAGATAAAGATGCATAGAGTTGGGGTGATGTATTAGCATGGATAGAGGATTGATTAACTAATAGAAAGCAGAGAATCGGGAATACATGGCTGTTTCTAGTTGGCAATCAGTGGTGTGCCACAGGGGTTGGAGTTCATAATATACATGATCAATCTGGAAGAGGGGACCAAGACTGATGTATCTAAGTTTGCTGATGACACTAGTTGAGTGGAAAAACAAATTGTGCAGAAGATATGGAGAGTCTGCAGAGAGGTGTAGATAGGTTAAGTAAGTAGGAATGGGTCTGGCAGATGGAGTACAATGTTGGTAAATGCAAGGACATCCACTTTGGAAGGGAAAATGGAAGAGCAGATTATTATTTAAATGGTAAAAGATTGCAGCATGCTGCTGTGCAGAGGGAATTGGGAGTGCTTGTGCATGAATCACAAAAGGTTGGTTTGCAGGTGCAGCAGGCTATCAAGAAGGCAAATGGAATGTTGGCCTTCATTGCCAGAGGGATTGAATTTAAGAGCAGTGAGGTTATGTTGCAACTGTACAGGGTATTGGTGAGGCTCCAATTCTCTGGACTATCTCGCCAACTAAAGCATCAAGCAAGATTGAAATCAACAAAAACGAGAGTGGTAGGCGAGCAGGAGTTCAGTGCTGTCTGCTTGCGTTTGACGGGTCTCTCTCCCTCTTGCTTGTTGCTGCCAGAGGAAGGTGCAGGAGTCTTGGATCTTGGGCAAGGTTTGATGAGCACAGTTTGTGGATCGGAATCGTCTATAGAGGACTCTGCAGTTCGTGTTATATGTGTTTCTAGTTTCTGATTACTCCTTTTCTCTACTGCTCTTTTGCACGAATTTGGCTGGAGCAGACTGGCTCCACAGTTTGCAAAGCAACAAATGACGAAACTGAACCGAATTGAACTGAACAGTCCTGGACTCTTTCAAGGACACTGCGGTTTGATGTTTAATTTTCTGTGTGCCATTCGCTCATTTTTTGCCATTTGCGTGATTTGTTCTTTTTTAGTGCGCTGGGTGTTGATGTTTTCTTCGAACAGGTTCCATGCTGCTTCCTTGTTTCGCGGCTGTCTGCAGGAAGACAACTCTCAGGGCTGTTCACTGCATACGTACTTTGATAATAATTGTTCTTTGACGTTGACTGTTCATTCCACTCCATGGATGCTGCCTGTTATTGATGACCGTGCCAGTCGCGGACCAGCAAGAATGCCTTCTTCAACCTTGGCTTCAGTTATTCTGTCTCATTCAGTACATTTTCTTGGCAGCTACAGAGCACCAAACTACGTGCAGCCGTTTGACAACACACTTTAAGCATACAAAGCCCTGAAGTGCGACGTGCCTCCAAAGATTCATGTTCTGCATTCCCATTTAGGCTGCATGGATCCCAGACACGGCTCCATGGGACAATCGCTGATCTAAGGAAACCGAAGGCGTGTACTCTGATGGAGCACACGCAAAATGTCGGAGGATTCAGCGGGTCAGTCAGCGTCTATGCGGAGGAATGAACTGTTGATGTTTCGGGCTGAGACCCTTCATCAGGATTGAAGGAAACCTTGCCCCAGATCTGAGTGTGTATCCCAGACAAGATCAGAATAAGCAGGAACAATTCCTTGTGTCTTCAATAAGGCGGGGCAGTGACTATATTTGGTATGTCACCTCAAACTCTCACAAATTTCTTCAAATGTACCTTGGAGAGTATTCAGGACAGATGTCGGTGATATTAAACCTGATTCTGATTCTGACATGTCATCCATGGAGAGTATTCTGCCTGGCTGCATCACCATCTGGCACGGAGGGGAGGGTAGGGGCTACTGCACAGGATTGAAGTAAGCTGCAGAGAGTTGTAAAGTTAGTCAGCTCCATCACGGGCACTAGCCTCCGTAGTATCCAGGACAACTTCAAGGAGTGATGCCTCAAAAAGGCAGCGTCCATTGTCAAGGACCCCCATCACCCAGGACATGCCCCCTTCTCATTGCTACCATCAGGGAGGAGGTACAGGAGCCTGAAGACACACACTCAGCGATTCAACAACAGCTTCTTCCCCTCTGCCATCTGATTTCATTACTTTTTTATTTCTTATTTTCTGCACTACTTATTTAAATGTTTTATATAAATACATATATATATGTAGGCATCCGTTAGTCTCGAGAGACCATGGATTTGCGCCTTGGAAGGTTTCCAGGGTACAGGCCTGGGAAAGGTTGTATGGAAGACTGGCAGTTGCCCATGCTGTTAGTCTCCACTCTCCACACCACCGATGTTGTCCAAGGAAGGGCACTAGGGCCAGTACAGTTTGGCACCGGTGTCGTCGTAGAGCAATGTGTGGTTAAGTGCCTTGCTCAAGGACACAACACGTTGCCTCAGCTGAGGCTCAATCTGGCGACCTTCAGATCACTAGACCGATGCCTTAACCACTTGGCCACGCTATATATATAGTGTAATTCACAGTTTTTTCTCTGCGTGTTTTACGATGTGAATGTCAACTAGAACACCGTGTGTAATAGGCCCTAAGTTAGCCCACTTGCACTGCACACCAGTTCCACTCCACCTGGCTCCTGGGACATCTCTGAAGCAAAGAAGCAAAGAATGATACAGCAAAGGAAATCTGATAGGGTCCATCAGGTAAATCAGTCCATTTTGTCATTCAAATGTTCGAATGTCGAGCAAAGTTGCTGCAAAGGAAGGGGAAAGACTTCAGAATGAAAAGGTGGGAGGAGAGGAAGGAGGACAAGATAGGTGAAGCCAGCTGGGTAAACAGCTGGAAAGAAAGGAATCTGATAGCAGAGAAGAGTAGGCCATAGGTGGGGAGGAGGAGGGGCACCAGGGGGAGGTGATAGGCAAGTGAAAAGAGGTAGGAGGCCAAAGTTCCTCATCCTTTTTCCTTTGTGGGTCCCCTCCTCCTTCTCCTTTTCCTGATGCCTACTCTCCTCTCATATCAAATTTCTTCTTCTCCAGCCCTTGACCTTTCTGGCCTCTTCCCTCTCTCTTTTCAGTCCTGAAGAAGGGTCATGGCCCGAAACATCGATTGTTTATTTATCTCTATGCTGAGTTCCTCCAGCATTCTGTATGTGTTACTCTGGATTTCTGCAGAATCTCTTGTTTTCATGATTTATTGCAAAGGGAGTTATTCAATTAACTCCAGCTTCGTTTTGGTGTCACTATTCCATTTACCCCAAGAATCTAGGACAATGTATTTCTTCAGAGTCAGATCCTGGAATTGAATTTAAAAGCATTGCCCTAAAAATGGATGATGTGGTAGGGTAGAGTTTAAGTTCCCTGCACAGTAGTACAAAAGACTGAGTTAAGTCCAGATGAATGGTCTTAACCCAAAATGTTAACTATTCATTCTTCTCCATACATGCAGCCGAGGAGTTCCTCCGACATTGTTTTGGGCGACTCTGGACTGGCAATGCTTTGAGTTTGAATATTATCTTGGGAACCATGAAATATAAGCTAATTAACAATTACCTGTCAGCCATCAGGCTCTTGAACCAAAGGTGATAACCTCACAAACTACACTTACCCCATCATTGAAATGTTTCCATATTCTATGGACTCTCTTTCAAGGACTCAGAGGTTCACTTTATTGTCAAAGTATGCATGTACAATACAACACTGATACTCATCTTCTTCAGATAGCCATGAAATACAAAAAAAAGAAAAGGTACCAACCTCCTGCCCATAGAAAAAAGAAAAAGAAACAAAACTCACAAACCCCAAACAACCCACGCCCACCACCGCACAAAAGCTAACAGAACAGAAAACATCAAACCCCAAACCCCCTCCTTCACAAACCAAAACAGCAACAATAACATCAAACCACAACCCCCCCACTCGCAAAACAAAACCGTGACAATCACATCAAACCCCAACAACCTCGCGAAACAAAACCGTGACAATAAGATCAAACTCACAAACCCCCTTCCTCATATCAAAAACCAACATATCACTCACACAGAAAAACCAGACTCATGTTCTTGATATTAATTGCTTATTGATTTATTTATTTATTATTATTATTACTTATTTATTTATTTTTGTATTTGCAGTTTGGTGTCTTCTGCACACTGTTTGAGCGGTCTTTCATTGAACCTGTTATGGTTATGATTCTATTATGGATGTACAGAAGAAAAGGAATCGCAGTGCTCCCACACATGCCGACACCAAAACAGCATGCCCACAATGTTCAGCAGAATGTCACAAACAACAGCAGCAACACAACAAGATTCAAAGATTCAACGTAAGTTTATTATCAAAGAATGTATAAGTTATACAACCTTGCAATTTGTTTTCTTACAGACAGCCGCAAAGCAAGAAACTCAAAAGAACCCAATAAAAAAAATTAAGACCACCAAATGTGCAGAGAAATTTTAAAAAAACACAAATCATGCAGATAATAGAAGCATTGAGTGCCTAGATCCAAATCCCTGAAGCAGCCTGGAGTAGGCCGAAGGCTTTGGTATTTAGTTAACTAAATCAGCAGGGTAAATCACCGCAAACTTCGTAGACACGAAGCACGGCAGCCAGGGGCAGTCTCGCGGCCTTAGCATTGTGGAGAGAGGACCCCCCCCCCCAGACTATCTGGGTTGGTATTTAAGTTGTCTAAACAACAAGAGGATCGTTCCTCGCATTAGGGCCCAGGCTCTTCCACAGCAAATCGCTTTGGACCTAGATTTTGCTGCCAAAAAAGTGGTTCTCGACCTCTCCAAATATGGTTGTTGTTTTGTTTCTTGACCTCAACAACAACATGAAAACAAGCACCTTCCCTCCCACCCACCACTCACACACTCAGATGGTAGCAATGACATCCTGGATGGTGAGGATGCCAGCTTCCTGAGGCACCATCTTTTGAAGATGCACTCAGAGGTGGAGAGGGCTGTGCTGGTGTTGGAGATGCTGAGTCTACAACCCTTTGCTACATCTTTTGATCCTGTGCATTGTAGCCTCTGTACCAGACAATGAAGAAACCAGTGGAATTTTGCTAGTGAATTTTCCACAGTGGTGTAGCAGTGAGCACCACGTTATTGCAGCCTAAGGTATCAGAGTTCAGAGTTCAGTTCTCATGTCCTCTGTTAGAAATAACAAAGGACTCCAGGACTGTGCGCAACTTTCCTCTGGGTGTTCCAGTTTCCTCCGACAGACCGGAGACATACCCGGTAAATAGGTTAAGGGTCATTGTAAATTATCCTCTGATTTGGCTCAGGTGGGCTACTGGATGGTGTGGCTCATTGGAGCAGAAGGGCCTGTTCTGTACTGTATCTCTGCATAAAAATAAAACTGCAAAGAGTCTGCTCCTCTCCCAACAGATGCTGCCTGGCCTGCTGAGTGCTGCAGTATTTGTAATGCATGGAACTTTGGTTAGCTGCTAATCATGGACAAAAGGTGAAGGGGCAGGCTGAAATCCTCATGTATGGCCACACGTGCGAGTCTCCTGCATGAGACTGAGCTGCCTGCCCTGTACATCTGCCAACAACCCATTCTACCTTCAAGGATATCTTCAAAAAGGCAGCATCCATTGCTGAGGACCCTCACCATCTGGGACATACCCTCTTCCCATTTCTAACATCAGGGAGGAGGTACAGGAGCTTGAAGACCCACACTCAAAGCTTTAGGAACAGCTTCTTCCCCTCCACCATCACATAGAGTAGAATCAAACTTCATCATCACCGCTGAAGACAACGAGGAGATTCTGGTACTACTCCAGTCTGTGCAAAACAGCTATTTACAAAGCATGTGGTATGGCTTAATTTTTAAAAATCTCATATTTACATATAACGAGTGACTTTGATAGTCCATAACACTCAAAGGCTATTGGCAAGCCGGGGTGTAGCATTACTCAGCTGCACAACAGCCCTTGGGAAGATTCTGCTTTTCAGTCTTACTGTCTTGGGTAAGATGTTTCTGTAGCAGGAGATTGAACAGATGGTGTCTGGGATGGGATGAGTCTTTAATGATATCACAATCACACCGTAGGCATTGAAAGTTGTAGATTGTCTCCAGGTCCAGTGGGTTAAGTCCCAGTGATGTGCTGAGTGTTGGAGTGTTTTGTGATCTGTCTTGCTGCAGCTAGAGTACCACACTGTCACTCCAGTGTCAGAATGCTCTATCACGCATTGATTAAAGTTGGCCGGCAATTATTTGACAGATTAGCTCTCCTTAAGCACCTCAGGTAGTATAGTCACTGTTGTGTCTTCCCTACTATCGAGGTTCTGTTGACAGACCAGATATCCAAAAGGTCTATGTACACCACTCAGTATTCTTGTTTTCCCTTCCACAATTTATTTATTTTTGTATTTACAGTAATGTTATGTTATTGCTCTGTAACGGTTCAATAGCTAAATTTAGTGTCAGAAAATGTATTCAATGCTAAACCTGAAATTCTTACTCTTCACAGACATCCATGAAATGGAAGAAAAAGAAAACAAAAGAATGAATGACAGAAAACGTTAGCAACCCAAAGCCCCCTCCCCCTCCCACACTCAAGTACCAGCAAAAGCATAAAAACCTTCCAGGTCCCCCCCACCTGCTCCAGCAAAAGCATGAACACCCCCACCACCACCACCCAACATGCAAGCAAGAGCAGAGCCCCCAGAGACCATGATCCAGAGTCCATCACAAACTATTGTCCACCCCAACACTCCAACATCTCAGACAGGCTCTCTCTCACTAACTAATGCTGCAGCAAAACAGCAGAGATGTCAGTGATAATAAATCAGATTCCCATTCTGGTTCCACGAACAAGAAGTTTGACCTTTATGAAGAAAGTTCAGCATTCATGGAGACAAAAGAGATGATAGATTCCAGCATCTAGAGCAACACATCAAGTGCTGGATGAACACAGGGTGTCAGACAACATCTCAGATAAATCCCCTGTCTACTCATCCACCTTGTCCTCCCCAATAACATACTTCTCCATTGCTTCTTCCCCATTAACCCCTTCTCCATTCATCCTTCCCCATTAATCCCATCTCCATTCATCCCTCCCCACTAATCCCATCTCCATTCATCCCTCCCCACTGACCCCATCTCCATTCATCCCTCCTCATTAATCCCATCTCCATTCATCCCTCCCCACTGACCCTATCTCCATTCATCCCTCCCCACTGACCCCATCTCCATTCATCCCTCCCCATTAATCCCTTGTCTATTCATCCCTCCCCATTAACCCCATCTCCATTCATTCCTCCCCATTAATCCCTTGTCCATTCATCCCTCCCCACTGACCCCATCTCCATTCATCCCTCCCCATTAATCCCACCTCCATTCATCCCTCCCCACTGACCCCATCTCCATTCATCCCTCCCCATTAACCCCATCTCCATTCATCCCTCCCCACTGACCCCATCTCCATTCATCCCTCCCCATTAATCCCATCCCCATTCATCCCTCCCCACTAATCCCATCTCCATTCATCCCTCCACACTGACCCCATCTCCATTCATCCCTCCCCATTAATCCCTTGTCCATTCCTCCCTACCCTCTTCTTCCCTCTGGGCATTTATTCCCAAAAGTGGCCAAAATGCTACACATGTCTATTTACCTCCTCTCTTACAGCACCATACAAAAGACTTTTACACAGTACTATAGTAATTTTATGTATCGCACTCTAATGCTACCACAAAAAAAAAACAAATATCATGACATATGTGAGTGATGATAAACCTGATTCTGATATGGGTCTCTATCGTGGACTGAGAGTGGGAAGGGGCAGGGAGAGGGGAGTTATGGTTGGGGAAAGGCAGAGAGGTGAGGGAGCAGGGAGAACCAGATGATCAATAAACCAATTGTTTGGAACCAAATGACCTTGCCTTGTGTCTTAGGGCTGGGTGCATCTGCAGCCACACCTTCTCTCACCCCAGTGCTCCTCTACCACCTGTTCAACGCCCTTCCCTTAGTTCCTTAGTTCGTGGCCTAAGGTAGAAAGAGTCAATTTTAGAAAACCTAGCACATTTATTTTTCAACATAGTCCCCTCCTACATTTACACACTTAGTCCAGCAGTCGTGGAACATATCGATCCCTCCTTTGTAGAAGTCGGCGTCTTGGACCTCCAGAAGTTGGCCACAGCAGGGGTGATTGATAAGTTCATGGCCTAAGGTAGAAGGAGATGAGTTATTAACTTCAAACTTTCAGCATAATCACTCAAAGAGTTGAACTGTATGTGCATGTAACGAGAGCTGAATAACTGTGCCTCCATTCAGGGCCCCAAACAATTCTTCAAGGTGAAGCAACACCTTCCCTGTTGGGGTCATCTACAGTATACGGAGCTCCAGCTGCAGCCTGTCTACATTGGTGAGACTCAACAATAAATTGGGGGACCACTTTATTGAGCACCTCAGCTCCATCCGCAAAAAAGCAAAACTTCCCCGTGAGCAATAATTTCAATTCCTATCCCCATTCCCATTCTGACATGTGCTTCCTCTTCTGCCATGAAGAGGCCGCTCTCAGATTGGAGGAATAGCATCTCATATTCCGTCTACATATTCCTAAAGGCAAGAACATCTATTTCTCCAACTTCTGGTAATTTTCCCTCTCCCTTCCCTCTTCTTTATTTCCTGCTCTCTGGTCTCTTTACCTCTTCTCCTCATCTTCCTATCTCCTCTCCTGAGTCCCCACCTCCTTTCCTTTCTCTAATGAAATACTCTCCTCCCCTACCAGAATCCTTCTTCTCCACCCCTTTACCTTTCCCACCTATCATCTCCCAGCTTCTTACTTCATCTTCTTTCCTCCCCGCACCCCTCCACAGCTGGCTTCACTTATCATCTTCTTGCTTGTCTTCCTTCCTCTCTCCCCACTTTTTATTCCGACATCTTCTGCCTTCCTTTTCAGTCCTGAAGAAGGGTCTCGGCCCAAAACATTAACTGTTCATTCACTTCCATAGATGCTGCCTGACCTGCTGTGTAGCTTCAGCACGTTGTGCGTATTGTTTAGGATAAATATCTCTTCCTCCATAGACGCTGCCTGACTTGCCCAGTAGATACAGCCTTTAGTTTGTTTAGGTGTCTTTTTAACTTTATTACAGGAGCAGCTTCCAATACCTAAACTATCATCAGAATTCATCTCGAGGTCCATCATCATCACTATGTGCTGTGTCGTATGACATGGGCAATTGTGCTCTTTGACCATGATTGTCCTTGGTAATTTTTTTCTACAGTAGTGGTTTGCCATTGCCTTCTTCTGGGCAGTGTCTTTACAAGTCTAGTGACCCCAACCATTATCAATTCTCTTCAGAGATTGTCCGTCTGGTGTCAGTGGTCACATGACCAGGACTTGTGATATGCACCAGTTGCTCATACGAATATCCATCACCTGCTCCCATGGCTTCACATGACCCTGATCAGGGGCCTGGTCAGGTGCTACACCTTGCCCAAGGGTGACCTGCAGGCTAGTGGAGCAAAGGAGTGCTTTGCACCTCCTCTGGTAGAGACGCATCTCCATCCCAACACCATGAAAGGAAGCCAACTGAAGCACGATTTAAGCATGGGCCAGCAAAGGTATTTTTAAGGGTGACAAAATGGTCAGTTATAGAGACAGGCTTCAAAGTGGAATGATGCATTGGTTATCAAAAGGATTTCCAGATATGTGACCTCCGATTGTCAAGCATGTGGCCATCAGTGTCTCAATGAGCTATCTGCAGGGAGCCAAGAGAGTGACAAATAGCCATACAGCACAGAGTCAAGCAGGTCCTTCACCAGGACAGACATGCTGGTCGTCAGGTATCCATCTTTACTAATTTATTTTACCAATAAATAATACAAAATCCTACAAGAATAGTCAATACTGCCCAGTCCATCACCTGTAAAATCTCAGGGTTGCATATGATGACAGATATGTAGTTTGATAATAATTTTACTTTGACCTTTGAACAATATTTGACCCAGAGCCTTCCATGCCTTGGAGATTCAAGCTCTCATCCAGATATTTCTTAAATGGGTTAATTAATGCACCTCAGGGGTGTGTGCTTAGCCCACTGCTCTACTCCCTCTATACCCAACGCTGTATAGCTATTTATAGCTTAAATATCATCTGTAAATTTGCTGATGATATGACCATTGTTGGTAGAATCTCAGAAAGAGACTTGAGAGCATATAGGAGTGAGATATACCAAGCTAGTCGAGTGCTGTCACAACAACAACCCTGCACTCAGTGTCAGTAAGATGAAAGAGCTGATTGTGGACTTCAGAAAGGGTAAGACGAGGTAACATGAACCAATCCTCAGAGGGATCTGAAGTGGAGAGAGCGAGCAATTTCAAGTTTCTGGGTGTCAAGATCTCTGAGGATCTAACCGAGTCCCAACATATTGATGCAGTTATAGAGAAGGCAAGGCAGCGGCTATATTTCATTAGGAGTTTGAGGAGATTTGGTTTGTCACCTATCAACCTCATAAAACTTCTACAGATATACCGTGGAAATCATTCTAATTGGCTGTATCACTGTCTGATAAGGGGATCGACTGAACAGGACTGAAAGAAGCTACAAAAAAAGCATAAAATTAGTCAGCTCCATCTTGGGTACTAGCCTCTGTAGTACCCAAGAAATCTTTAAGGAACGATGCCTCAGAAAGGCAACATCAGTTTTAAGGACCCCATAACCCAGGACATGCTACCGATAGGGAGGAGGTACAGGAGCCTGAAGGCACACACTCAGTGATTCGGGAACAGATTCTACTCCTCTGCCAACTGATTTCTGAAGGGACATTGAGCATATGAGCACTATCTCACCTTTTTAAATATATATAATTTCTATTTCTGCACTATTTTATTCTATTCAATATACGTGTATCTACTTACTGTAATATATTTACCTATTTATTTCTATATTATCATGTATTACATTGAACTGCTGCTGCTAAGTTAACAAATTTCACAACATATGCAGATGATAATAAACCTGATTCTGTTTTATTAAATGAGTTTGTTGATATTAATGGGTTTGAGGTAATTAAATATGATTATAACGTGGGGTGTATGGGGCATCCAGGGAGGCATAGCAACTCTGGAAAAGGGGTTTGTCGTGTCCACACCAGGGCAGCTCACTCATTTTGGTCCCCAGCGGATACTCAGCTCTCACCTGTGGCTCAAGCAGCTGTTTGCCTGTGACAGCGGCCACTCCCCGGTACACCACTTTGATAGCTGAACTAAACCAGGTGAGGGTAGTTGGCACCTCATAGCCCGTTGAGATGGGGACATGCCTGTCCTAGCGTATGAATTCAGCTCCAGCGGACTGGGCGGATGAGATTTAAAAGGCCAGGAAGGTGGCACTGCAATGCTTCATGGAGAACGAAGAGTGAGGCACAGAACCCACTGGAACCAAGGATGACCCCAGTTTGTGATGTTTGTTCGTACCACTGGACCTGGAATTCCGAGGTTGAGAGAGTGGAATTGCCCCAGTGGCACAGCTTTTCCACTTTAAAAACTCTCCCATACAGGTTTCCTGACCTTGTCAGACACCCCTCATGTAATATGAAAAATATTTAAAGCTTCTTTTGGAAAAAGATCTTTCCAAAGACTTAGTTGGATCATGCTCTTTACTTGGAAGTATTTTTCTTTCACATCAACAAACTTTATAAAACTACCTTAATTATTTTAAGAAAACTTCTTTATGTAATTGAGATAAATGATTTGATAACAGTGGGTTAAAGGTCAGCAAGCCATGTTCACCTCATCTCAGGGTTAAATAGGTTGGACAAACCTGGGCTGGTTTCTCTGGAGCACCAAGGGCTAGGGGTGAGAACTGATAGGGGTTTATAAGATTGTGGTTATGGTTATTAGCCCATGGATTTATTGAGTATGCCGGCAAGAAAATGAGTCTCAAGGTTGTATATGGCAACATATATTACTTTGGTAATAAATTTACCTTGAACCTTGATTATGAGAGGCATAGATTGAGTGGACAGTCAATATCTTTTTCCAAACATCGAAATGCCCAATGCCAGAGGGCGCGCATTTAAGAGGTAATTTCAAAAGAGATGTGAGGTGCTCATTTTTTACACAGAGAGTAGAGAGTGCCTGGAACATGCTGCCTGGGGTGGTGGCAGAGACAGAAACAATAGATATTTTTAGAGAAATAAGGAAAAGGACATTCTGTAGGCAGAAGAGATTAATTTAGTTGGTCTTTTGTTTACTAATTTAATTTGTTTGGCACAACACTGTGGGCTGAAGAGCCTGTTCCTGTGCTGTACTGTTCTGTGTTCTGTGTTAAACCTGGCTCATAATCATTAGAGTTCAAAGCCTGACAGATGATCCAGTTATAGATTTATTAAGTTATTCTGTACGGAAGCTGGAGTCTTCACCCCATATGGTCCTTGCTGTCCAAGTTATCCAGCTGAACAGGTCTCATTTACTTGTGTTTGGCCGGTAATCTCCCAAAACATTTTCTATCCATGGACCTGCCCAACATACTCAAAATGCCAGAGGAACTTCAGTAGGTCAGGCAGCAGCTATGGAGAGGCATAAACTGTCCCTGTTTTGGGCCGAGACCCTTCATCAGGATTGGAAAGGAAGCGGGGCCAAAGCCAGAATGAGAAGATGGGTTGAAGGAAAGGAGAACAAGTTGGTAGGTGATAGGTGAAGTCTGCAGATTACAATGCAAAATAGAAAAGGTGTATCAAGAGGGCAATGTTATAATAGTCATGGGAGATTTTAACATGCAGATAAATTGGGAAAATCAGGCTGGTAATGGATCTCAAGAATCATCTCAAGTGAATTTTTTGAATGTCTACGAGATAGCTTTTTAGAGCAGTTTGTCGTTGAGCCTGCAAGGGGATCAGCTATACTGGATTGGGTGTTATGTACTGAACCAGGACCGATTAGGGAGCTTAAGGTAAAGGAACCATTTCAGAGGCAGTGATCACAATATGATTGAGTTCAACTTGAAATTTGATTGGGGAGAAAGTGAAGTCCTACATAGCAGTATTTCAGTAGAGTAAAGGAAATTACAGTGGTATGAGAGAGGAGTTGGCCAAAGTAAATTGGAAGGGGATGCTCGCAGGGATGACAGCAGAGCAGCAATGCCTTGAGATTCTAGGAAACTGAGGGAAGGTGCAGGATAGATGCATTCCAAAAACATGGAAATACTCAAATGGGAAAGTAGTACAACCGTGGCTGATGAGGGAAATCAAAGCTAATGTAAAAGCAAACAAGAGGACATACAACAAAGCAAAGATTAGCAGGAAGATAGAGAATTGGGAGGCTTTTAAAAACCTACAGAAAGCAACTATAAGGGTCATTAGGAGAGAAAAGATGAAATATGTAAGCAAGCTGGCAAAAAATATCAAGATGGGTAGAAAAAGCTTTCTCAAGTATATAAGAAATAAAAGAGAAAATGAGAGTGGGTATAAGACCGCTAGAGAATGAGGCCAGAGAAAAAACAATGGGGGACAAGGAGAGGCAGATGAACTAAATGAGCATTTTGCATCAGTCTTCACTGTGGAAGATACTAGCAGTATACCAGATATTGAAGTGTGTGAGGGAAGAGAAGTGAGTGCAGTTACCATTACAAGGGAGAAAGTGCTCAAAAAGCTGAAAGACCAAAAGGTACATAAGTC
Source organism: Mobula birostris (assembly GCF_030028105.1). Lineage (NCBI taxonomy): Eukaryota > Metazoa > Chordata > Chondrichthyes > Myliobatiformes > Myliobatidae > Mobula > Mobula birostris. Next base: position 61,178,371 of record NC_092391.1, on the reverse strand, counting down.
ACCCAGACCAGATGAACTGCACCCTAGGGTTCTGAAAGAGATAGCTATAGGAATTGTGGAGGCATTGGTAAAGATCTTTCAAGAATGATTGGACTCTGGTATGGTTCCGGAGGATTGGAAAATTGCAAATGTCACTCCACTATTTAAGAAGAGAGTGAAGCAGCAGAAAGGAAATTATAGACTAGTTAGCCTGACCTCAGTGGTTGGATAGATGTTGGAGTCGATAGTGAAGGATGAGGTTATGGAGTAGGTGGTGACACAGGACAAGATAGGACAAAGTCAGCGTGGTTTCCTTCAGGGAAAATCCTGCCTGACAAACATGTTGGACTTCCTTGAGGAGATTAAAAATAGGATAGATAAAGGGGATGTAGTGGATGTTGTGTATTCGGACTTTCAGAAGGCTCCTGATGAGGTGTCACACATGAGGCTGCTTACTAAGTTAAAAACCCATGGTATTACAGGAAAGTTACTAACATGGTTAGAGCATTGGCTGATTGGTAGGAGGAAGAAAGGGGGAATAAAAGGATATTTTTCTGGTTGGCTGCCAGTGACCAGTGGTGTTCCACAGGGGTTAGTGTTGGGGCCTCTGCTTTTTATACTGAATACCAACGATTTAGATGATAGAATAGATAACTTTGTTGCCAAGTTTGCAGATGGTATGAAGATTGGTGGAGGGGCACGTAGTTTTGAGGGAAGAGGAAGGCTACAGAAGGACTTAGACAGATTGGGAGAATGGACAAGAGAGCGGTAAGTGAAAAACTATGTTGGAAAATGCACGGTCATGCACTTTGGTAGCAGAAATAAATGTGCAGACTATTTTCTAAACTGGGAGAAAATCCAAAAATCTAAGATGCAAAGGAACTTGGGAGTCCTTGTGCAGAACACCCTAAAGGTTAACTTGCAGGTTGAGTTGGTGATGAGGAAGGCAAATACCATGTTAACATTCAATAGGTTTCAATAGGTACATTTAATGTCAGAAAAATATATTCAATATACATCCTGAAATTCTTTCTCTTCGCAAACATCCATGAAAACAGAGGAGTGTCCCAGTTAAAAGTTAGAACCCCAAAGAACTCCCCCCAACTCCCCCTCCCATGCATAAGCAGTAGCAAAGCAACGACCCCCCCACCAACAAAAAGCAATGCCCCCCCTCACCACCGAGCACTCAAACGTGCAGCAAGGCATCAATAAGACACAGACTTGCAGTACCGCAGAGACTACTCGATCACCCGGTAATTCAATATTCGACAGGCTCCCTCTCTCTCCCTAATAAGGGAAAAAGAGGTGTCCCAGTTTCACAGTGGAGGGGAGACACAACAAAACAACTTGCTGAGTTATGGTGTTAAAAGTCTGTTGTAACGCTTTTTTTCGAGCTCTGTGCCCGGTCCCTGGGCACACAGCTGGCAGCCTACTCACTCCTTTCGATCTTCCGTCTCCCACAATGCATCATGCTGCAGCACCATCCTTGAGTCCACCCTCCTCCAGAGCCATGAAGATCCAGCACCCTGAAGGTGCACTAGTCTTCCAGGCCGCATCCTTGGCGTATCAAAAACCAGCCGGTCGTGAGGCCCCGAGAGCACATCCCATTTCCACAAAGAACCGAAGTCAGCATGTAACTCCAGGTCAGGGTCTTGAAAAGAACTTTGAAAAGGAAAAGGAGAGATATCAAAGATAGAAATAGAGCTGTTTCCGAAGATGCAAGCAAAGGAGACGCCATCGTCCTCCTGAGCTCCATCACCTCAAGAGGTCCAGAATACAAGAGCAGGGATGTGATGCTGAGGCTTTATAAGGCACTGGTTAGGTCTCACCTTGAGTATTGTAAACAGTTTTGGGCTCCTCATCTAAAAAAAGATGTGCTGGCTTCGGAGAGGGTTCTGAGGAGGTTCATAACGATGATACTAGGAATGAAAGGATTATTATATGAGGAACATTTGATGGCTCTGGGTTTGTACTCACTGGAATTTAGAAGGATGAGGGGGGATCTCATTGACACCATTCGAATGTTGAAAGGTCTAGACAGAGTAGATGTGGAAAGTATCTTCCCCATGATGGGAGAAACATAGAAACATAGGAGTCTAAGACAAGAGGGCACAGCCTCAGGACAGAGAAGCATCCATTTAAAACAGAGACACAGAGAAATTTCTCTAGCCAGAGGGTGGTGAATTTGTGGACTTTGTTACCAAATGCAGTTGTGAAGGCCAGGTCGCTGGCTGTATTTAAGGTGGAGAATGATAGGTTCTTGATTGGTCATGGCATCAAAGGGTCCGGGGAAAAGGCCAGGGAGCGGCACTGAGCAGGGGACTCGATGGGCCAAGTGGCCTAATTCTGCTCCTATGTCTTATGGTCACATAGTCAAAGCCAGGTGAGGAGAAGGTTGGAGGTTGGGGGGCAGAGGGTAATGATGTCAGAAGCTGGGGGGTGATAGGTGGAAAAGGTAAAAGGCTAAAGAAGAAAGAATCTGATAGGAGAGGAGAGTGGACCATGGGAGAAAAGGAAGGAGGAGTGGCACCAGAGGTGATGGGCAGGTCAGGAGAAGGGGTGAAAGGGGAGCCAAAATGGGGACTGGAAAAGCAAGGAGGAAGGGGGTGAGAATTTACCAGAAGTTAGCAAAATCAATGTTCGTGTCATCAGGTTGGAGGCTACCCAGATGGAACATGAAGTGGTGCTGCTCCAGCTCGAGACTCTCCTCATCATAGCAGTAGAGGAAGCCATGGACCAACATGTTGGAATGGGAATGGGAAGTAATTTAAATGGATAGCTACTGAGAAATCCCACATGTTGTGGTGGACAAAACCGAGGTGTTCAACAAAGAGGTCCCAAATCGACGTCGTGTCTCACAAATGTGGAGGAGACCAGATACAGCAGATGACCCTGACAGACTCACAGGTGAACAGTGAGCAACCTGTACATTCAAGGCCGTTAATTCATCACCTTCTTTCCAGCGTCCACCAGCACCAATGCTGGGAATTTAGGGAAGAGGTTTTTTTTTAAACCGCATTCCCAAACAATCCCACTCTCCGAAATGTTTAAACTGAATGGAAAAACACACAGAAAAGTCAAGTGTAAATTTGTGCGGCTGATTTATTTTTGGGCAGTATTTTCACATGCTCAAATGGTACTCGCCTAGCAGCAGAGCCATTCAACCAAAACAGATGTCACTCATATACAAAGAAATAAATAACTATAAAAATTGTCTAAAATAATAATTGCTTGCATGGGAATGCCTTTCCAACTCATCAGGACCGGCTGGAATGTTTAAAGAATACGATACCCCATGCTCTGCAGGAGAAATTCATCTCTCTTAGGAATCCGGGGCAAGCCTTTGACTGCAGTGCCGTCTGTCAGCCACCTGTAATGAGCCGTCTGGGAGGCTAATTTCAGCCCACCCAAAGTCTGAGCAAGTTCGAGCAGCTGATGGCAGTGGGGGTAGGATGGGGGTGGGGGTGGGGTGGTCAAAGCTGCCTGGCAGCACCATGGTTATCTGAGGAATGCTTTGCCGGTCAGGGCAGACCACATTCATTACTGTCCTTAAAAACAAATGGGCCCTAATTTTTCATCTGGGATAGCCAATAACTAATGTTTTATTAGCTCAGTGCGCTAATAATCCTGTGTTATTACTTCTCTGTCTTGTTCCCCAGAGGGGGTCAGACCTTCAGTTTCAAGTCACGGGAGTCTCAGGATAAAAAAGTAATCGATTCTTCCCCAGAATCAAACTGTAATCGAAATCTCTTTCCTCAATGAAAAAGCACTAAGTCCATCATTCCCTCATTTCCTTGCTGTTCTCTTTGCCTCCCTTTTGATAACAAGTATCCGCTTCGTGTCAACGAAATTTTTTTTTAGTGACTTGACTGCACAAATGAGCTGCAATTGGTTTATTGACCATTACAGAATGTCTTTCTGGTGCTTCCCACTCCCTACCCTCTCTCTTCCCCTTTTCCCAACCATGATTCCCCTCTTCCTGCCCCCTTCCCACTCTCAGTCCACAATAGAGACCCATATCAGAATCACGTTTATCATCACTCACATATGTTATTAAATCTGGTTTTTTTTGCTGCAACAGTACAGTGTAATGTGGGCATGTGGCCAAGTGGTTAAGGCATTGGACTAGCGACCTGAAGGTCGTGAGTCCGAGCCCCAGCCAAGGCAACGTGTTGTGTCCTTGAGCAAGGCACTTAATCACACATTGCTCTACGACAACACTGGTGTCTTCCCTTGGACAACATCGGTGTCGTGGAGAGGGGAGGCTTGCAGCATGGGCAACTGCTGGTCTTCCATACAACCTTGCCCAGGCCTGCGCCCTGGAGAGAGAAGACTTTCCAGGAGCAGATCCATGGTCTCGCAAGATTAACGGATGCCTCCACAGTGTAATACATAAAATTACTATGTAGATTTATTTATTTATTTATTGAGATACAGTGAGGTCCTTCAAGCCGTGCTGCCCAGCAATCCCCTGATATTATCCTAGCCCAATCATGTGCCAATATACAATGAACACTTAACCTAATAACCAGTACATCTTTGGACTGTGAGAGGAAACCGGAGCATGCGGAGGAAACCCACACAATCACGGGAAGAACATACAAACCTCTTGTAAGCAGTGATGGGAATTGAACCCAGGTCACTGGTACTGTAAAGCGTTGTGCTGACCACTACACTACCATGTAATGGGAATTGAACCCGGGGCACTGGTACTGTGAAGCGTTGTGCTGACCACTACACTACCGTGTGGTGGGAATTGAACCCGGGTCACTGGTACTGTAAAGCGTTGTGCTGACCACTACACTACCGTGTGATGGGAATTGAACCCGAGTCACTGGTACTGTAAAGCGTTGTGCTGACCACTACACTACCATGCGATGGGAATTGAACCCGGGTCACTGGTACTGTAAAGCGTTGTGCTGACCACTACACTACCGTGTGGTGGGAATTGAACCCGGGTCACTGGTACTGTAAAGCGTTGTGCTGACCACTACACTACCATGTAATGGGAATTGAACCCGGGGCACTGGTACTGTAAAGCGTTGTGCTGACCACTACACTACCGTGTGATGGGAATTGAACCCGGGTCACTGGTACTGTAAAGCGTTGTGCTGACCACTACACTACCGTGTGATGGGAATTGAACCCGGGACACTGGTACTGTAAAGCGTTGTGCTAACCACTACACTACCGTGTGATGGGAATTGAACCTGGGTCACTGGTACTGTAAAGCGTTGTGCTGACCACTACACTACCATGTAATGGGAATTGAACCCGGGGCACTGGTACTGTAAAGCGTTGTGCTGACCACTACACTACCGTGTGATGGGAATTGAACCCGGGTCACTGGTACTGTAAAGTGTTGTGCTAACCACTACATTACCGTGTGATGGGAATTGAACCCGGGACACTGGTACTGTAAAGTGTTGTGCTAACCACTACAGTACCATATCACACTGCAATGTAGACCATGGAATCATAAGATGTAGGAGCAGAAATAGGCCATTCAGCCCCATGAGTATGTCCACTATTCAATTGTGACAGATTTCTATCCCACTCTCCCAGCTTGTTCCTGTATCCCTTAACCCCCTTGCCCGACAGGAACCCACCAATCTCCACTTAAATATACCAATATACCCAATGACTTGGCCATCTACAGTAATGAATCCCACAGATTCATCAACCTCTGGCTGCAGAAATTCCTCGTCATCTCACTTGTAATGGAAGTGGGGCAGCCCAGTAGCATAGGCTATTGCAGCTCTGGTGACCCTGGTTCAATGTGCACCGCCATTTGTAAAGAGCTTTCGTGTTCTCCCCATGACCATGTGGGTTTCCTCCAAGTGCTCTGCTTTCCTCTCACACTCCAAAGATGGATGGGTTAGAAAGTTAATTGATCTCTTGGGTGTAATTGGTTGGCCCGGGCTCATTGAGCGGAACTAATTATTTATTTTTCATATTTATTTTTATTTTTATTTAGAGACACAGAATGGAAGAGGCTCTCTCCCTCCTTCCCTCCCTTATCTCTCACAGACACAAACACACAGTCTATCTCTCTCTCTATTCATCTCCCTCCCTTTCTCCTTTCCCCCAATGGTTCACACAATAGACCACCATGGGTTCTCGCCCAGAGCAAGCTACATGCATGGAAATAGCTAGCCACACCCATAGAGATAGGAAATCCTGCCCACTGAGACACCTTGTCCCGCCCACTGAGTCACCTTGCCCCACCCACTGAGTCATCTTGCCCTGACAACTTAGTTACCTTGTCCTGCCCACTGAATCATCTTGCCCCGCACACGGAGTCATCTTGTCCTGCCCATTGAGTCATCTTACCTCACCCACAGTCATCTTGCCCCCCCACTGAGTCACCTTGCCCCACCCACTGATCATCTTACCCCGCCCATTAAGCCAACATGCCCTGCCCACTGACTCAGCTAGCCCCAACTGCAGCGATCATGAGGAAATGGCACCCAAAGTGAGTCCTCAGCTGTGTTCCTTGTCGTCCTTCCCCCTTCCTGTTGTCTGGACATTGGAAACCCAAAGCTCAGATCCCACTGATGAGAACCAAGGTAAAACAACACAGTGACAGTTCTGGCCACACATTTTATATTTACTGTATTGGTTTATCTTATTCAGAGAGACAGCATGGGTGGCCATTTCAGCCCAACGAGCCACACCTCCCAGAATCCTGCCTATTTGACCCTAGCCCAATCACAGGACAATTTACAATGATCAATTAGCTTACTGACTGGTAGGTTTCTGGACTGTGGGAGGAAACCGGAGCACCCGGGGGAAACCCAGGTGGTCACGGGGAGAACGTACACACTCCTGACAGACAGCAGCTGAGACCAGTTTACGCAACTCTCACCATAATTTTCCATTCCCGCCTGGTCCACCCTTCCACACTAGCGTACTCTGTCTCCAACCCAGAGCCTGTGCTGTCCCAACCTGGATTCCTCTTCACCCCCCATGAAAGGCTCCACCAATATTACCTGAACCTTCTGTTACTGGCTCTGGAAATCACTTGCTGACCACTCAGCCTCTCCATCACCCACTTCAGATCTTTCTTCAAACCTTCATCTTTAACTAAGCCTTGGACAACCTATCCTGACATCTGCTTCTGTGGCTTGGAATCAACTATTTCTATCTGATAACTCTTTGCGAAATGCAGTAGGACATTTCTGTTTGTTCAATCCAGAAAGGTTTCATATCACTGATACATGTCATGAAATTTGTCGTTTTGCGGCAGCTGTACATTGCAATACATAGTTCAAAGTTCAAGGTCCATCTATTATCAGAGTATGTATATGCTATACAACCTTGAGGTTTGTTTCCTCACAGACAGCCACAAAACAAAGAAACCCCAAAAGAACCATTAAAAGAAAGACCATCAAGCACCCAGTGTGCAGAGAGTGAAAAGGATTGTGTAGACAATAAAAGTAAGCAAATGGCTTCAAAATGGGACTTTTATGAAAGACACGAAGCCAGGCATCACTTACTGGAGCAGGCAACAGCCACAGTTCATTGCAAAGCCGAGTGAACGTTGTGAGACCACGGACACGAAGCCAGGCATCACTGCAGTCCAGCGCGGACTGAGTAAACGTCACAGAGCAGAGAGAAGAACCAGCCCTCGCCTCACCTACGGGTCCGACACCCTGACCTTTTCAATCTGGCCTAGTACTTAAACTGTCCAAACATCAGGCCATTCCTCACTCTCAGACCATTCCGGGTCCTGGACCCATCGAAACAATCCAGCCCATGCCCGACCTTTCCAATCAGCCCGTACCCGACCTTTCCAATTCAGCCCGTGCCCGACCTTTCCAATCCAGCCCGTACCTGACCTTTCCAATTCAGCCCATACCCGACCTTTCCAATCAAGCCCGTAGCCGACCTTTCCAATCCAGCCCGACCTTTCCAATTCAACCTGTACCCGACCTTTCCAATCCAGCCCGTACCCGACCTTTCCAATTCAACCCGTACCCGACCTTTCCAATTCAACCTGTACCCGACCTTTCCAATCAGCCCGTACCCGACCTTTCCAATTCAGCCCGTACCCGACCTTTCCAATTCAGCCCGTGCCCGACCTTTCCAATACAGCCTAGCAATTTAATCGATAATAATAATCAATAGTAATAATGATTCAGCCTGTACCTGACCTTTCCAATTCAGCCCAGCACTTCAATCGATAATAATAATCGATAGTAACGATGATGACAGTAATAATAAGACAGTACATCCTGGTTAATGAGGATTCCTTAATGATGGAGGCTGCCTTTTTGAGCATCGCCTTTTAAAGATGTCTTCAGTACAGGAGAGCCTGGTGCCCGTGATGGAACTGGCTGAGTTTGCAACATCCTGTATTTTTTTCCGATCTGGTTCAGTGACCCCTCCATTCAAAACCAGTGAGAATGTTCTCCATAGGACAGCTTTTTAAACTTATTGACGTACAGCGCTGCCCAGCAAACCACGATTTAACTTAACCTAATCACAGGACAATTTACAATAATGAATTAACCTACTAACCGGTACGTCTTTGGACTGTGGGAGGAAACCAGAGCACCCAGAGGAAACCTACATGGTCACAGAGTGAATGTACAAACTCCATGCAGGCAGCAGTGGGAATCAGTAGACATTTCCAAGGGTCTTTGGTGACAAACCAACTCTCCTCAAAGTCCTAATGAACTGTAGCCACTGTTGTGCCTCCTTTGTAACTGCATTGATATGTTGAGCCCAGGATAGATCTGCAGAGATTTTGACACACTCAAACTTGAAACTGCTCACCCTTTCCACTGCTGATACCTCGATGAGAACTGGCATGTATTCTCTTCACCTCCCTTTCCAGAAATCCCTGCCAAAGGTTTCGGCCCAAAATGTCAACTGTACTCATTTCCTAGATGCTGCCTGGCCTGCTGAGTTCCTCCAGCATTTGTATGTGTTGCTGCAATCTTTCTTAGGTCTTACTGGTGGCAGAGTGCAAGGTTGCTGCTGTGACACCACTCAGCCAGCTGATCTATCTCATTCCTGTACGTCCCCTTGCCACCATCTAAAATTCTCCCAACAATAGTTGTGTTATTGGCAAATTTATAGATGGTGTTTGAGCTGTGCCTTGCCACACAGTTATGGGTGTAGAGAATAGAGCAGTGGGCTATGCACTGATGTTGAATGTCAGTGAGGAGAAAGAGTTTACCAGAGGTCGTAGATTTATGAAGTAAGTCAACAGAGATTCAGGCCCTTCAGCCCAACACATCTGTGCTGACCCAATTTCCTGCATTTGGCCCATATGCTCCCAGCCTGCCCCTCCATGTACCTATCCAAGAGCTTCTTAAATGATTCTGTTGTACCTGCATCAACTACATCTTCTGGAAGCTCATTCCATAAATTCTCCATCCTCTGCATGAAACCTCCAAGAGGACCATAACCTTGTTGTGTTTTGGAGGCCTGCGTGCCTCAGTGACCTGGAGAGCTACATTGGCCGGAGTCAGGGCTTTATGCATTGGCTCTTGGTAGGGTCACCCCATGCCAGACAGAGGTCAGACTATGCATGCACACTGGTCCTCCTGGTTCAGGGGCTCAGCTCAGGGCTAACAACCCTGACTGGTCAAACAAAACTGTTATAGAAACAGCAATGAAGATTTCATCTATGTGGCCGAGGGAAGACAGAAAAGGAGAACCTTCATTGCTTTTCAAAATGCCAGTGGTGTAGTAATTAATAATTAATAACTGTTTAGTAATTAATAATTAGTGATTAATAATCTATATGGAAAAACTGCCTCTCAGGTTCCATTTACAGTAAATCTTTCCCTTTTCACCCTGTATCTATGCCTCTTAGCTTTGGCCTTCACTACCCTGGAGAAAGCACTGTCACCGATATTAAACATTTCTATAAGGTCGTCTCTTATCCTTTATTTCAAGGACCTAGCCTCACTGAATCTCCATATACAGCACTGTGTGAAAGTCTTAGGCACATATATATATCGCTCAGGTGCACAGGACTGTATCTGTCTACGTGGAACAGACAGCGTGTCTGTAAATCTGGTGCAGCAAAGGATGCTGGGAATGGTGAGGGTGGAGCATTACGGGAGGTGTGTGGGACAGGTGGCAGAGGAGGAGTGCCAAGGGTGGGGGGTGGCATGAACAGCCCTGAGACCCCGGGCAAGGTCATTTGACTCCAAACAATTGGTTTATTGATCACTACAGAATGTCTCTCTGGTGCTTCCGACTCCCTCCCCTCTCCCTTCCCCTTTTCCCAACCATGATTCCCCTCTCCCTGCCCCCTTCCCACTCTCAGTCCACAACAGAGACCCAGATCAGAATCAGATGTCTTCGGGAATCTAGCTATATATGTGCCTAAGACCTTTGCACAGTAATGTTATTCAAGTCCTCCAGTCCTAAAACTTCCTTGAAATCTTTTCTGCACTGTTTCCTTTTTAACCAATTCTTTCCTATAATAGAGTGACCAAATCTGTACAAAAATATTTCAACTGCAGCCTCACCAACAACATTCGTGAGACCCATTAAAAATTGGGGGATCACTTCTTTGAGTACCTCTGCTCCATCCACCAAAAGAGGAACCTCTCAGTGGCCAAAAGCTTTAATTCTGATTCGCATTCTCATTCCGACAGTTTGGTCCATGGCCTCCTCTTGTATCAGGGTGGAGGAGCAACACTTTATGTTCTGTCTGGATAGCGTCCAACCTGATGACATGAATATCGATGCCTTCAACTTCCCACTCTGACCTTTTACCTCTTCTCACCTGCCAATTACTTTCCCCTGGGTCCCCTCCTCCTTCCCTTTCTCATATGGTCCACTCTCCTCTCCCATCAGATTCCTTCACCTCCAGCCCTTGACCTTTCCCACCCACCTGGCCTCACCTATCACCTTCCAGCTTACCCTACTTCCCCTCCCCCCCACCTTCCTTCTTATTTCTCCTCCTCTCCTCCTGAGTCCTGATGAAGGGTCTATGCCCGAAACGTTGACCGTTTATTCATTTCCATAGATGCTGCCCAGCTATGGGAACATATTCCCACTGCCTTGTGGGCAGCCTCAGGAGAGACGAAGGCTACAGGAGTAAACCCAGACAGCAAATCCGGAGTGGAGCCCCTAAGGTGGCTAGACGTCACTGAACATCCTTCCGACAGCTAGTAAGCTTTCCTTTGGACTACACCGTCAAGGCTGAGAGGGGAATCTTGATGGCTGGGCATCTCAGGATCTCCATACCTTCTGACCAGGTTTGTGATGAAGATGATCATTACCCATTGTCCTTCGAGTCAGATGGATGCCAACCAGATGCTGCCTGATCTGCTGAGTACTTCCAGCATTTTTGTGTGTGTTGCTTTGGAATTCCATCATCTGCAGAATTTCTTGTGTTTCTAATTTATACAACGGTGGTGTAACAACCTGACACAACTGCAAGATAAGAGCTTGTAGTAGTAGAGTACCTCTGTGCTCAATTAAGATAAAATAATTTTTGAGTCATCCAGCAAGGAAGCAGGGCCTTTGCTCATATGGCCCAAGTCAACCAGGATGTCCTGCCCAGGCCATTCCCACCTGTCCATATTCAAACACTTCCAATCCACTGTCCAATTGTCTTTTAAAAGTTGTTACTGTCCCTGCATGGCTGGTGGTATATGACTCCACCAGTGGAGGTGTAAGGCACTCCTTCCTTCCACTGGCCTGCAGATCACCCTTCGGCAAGGTATAGCACCTCTCCGTCCCATCTTCTTCTGCTCCTCGCTCCGGTTTCTCACCTGCTTATTACCTCCCCCAGCTCCTCTCCTCTTTCCCTTTCTCCAATGGTCCACTCTTCTTCCCTATCAGATTCCCTCCTCTCCAGCCCTTTACCTTTCCCACCCACCTGGCTTCACCTATCACCTTGCAGCCAGCCTCCATCCCCTCCCCCCATCTTTTTATTCTGGCATCTTCCCCCTCCCTTTCCAGTCCTGATGAAGGGTCTTGGCCCAAAACGTTAACTATTTATTCACTTCCATAGGTACTGCCTGAGCAGCAGATTTTCTCCAACGTTTTTCATGTGTTACTCTGGATTTCTAGCATCTGCAGAATCTCTTGTGTTTTAGTACAAGAGTACACCTTAGGACTCTGGTGAGATAGCTCTGCTTAGTCCTGGTCTCCCTGCCTCAGGAAGGATGAACTTCCATAGAATCAGTTCAACTGGTTTATTCTGGGAATTTAAGTTATCAGGTTAGATGCAATTAATACTGGAACTCTACTCTAGAAAATTGAGAGGTGGTCTCACTGAAACATGCAAAGTTCTTACAAGTAGATGCTTGTCATGATTAGGGTATCCAGACCAGGAATTCACCACATCACTGGCGCAAGCCTATTCACATCAAGGACATATATACAGAAAGGTGCAGGAAAAGGGCCAGTAACATCATGAAGGGCAGAGATTACGTAGCATCCATTGCTAGGACCACCAGACTCAAAAACAGTTACTTTCCCCAAGCGGCAAAGCTGATTAACACCTCCACCCATAATCCCACTCATCCACTCACCCCCCACCACTTTATTATTTCCTGTCAGAGTCACTTTATGTACAGAATCTCCTGTGCCTAATGTCACTCTATGGACGTACAATCAATCTATGTATATAAACTATTTTATTTATATATATTTATTGTGTTTTTAATTATTATTGTGTTCTTTCTCTTATTGTGTTTTTTTGTGCTGCATCAGATCCAAAGTAACAATTATTTTGTTCTCCTTTACACTTGTGCACTGGAAATTACATTAAACAGTCTTAAAAGTTGAATCTTGGAATATAAACTATTTTGAACCAGAGTAAGAACTTCTTGTTTTACCCAGAAGACAGTCAGACTCTGAATTTCCCGACCCTAAAGGACTGTGGAGACGCAGGCATGAGTACGTTCGGCACTGGACAACAAATTTTTTCAAAAGCACTGCTTCCTCAGAATTTTTTTTTGTTTATGATAGACCACTTGAAGCTGAACACAAATATAATTTCAGATTACTTGTATCACGTAGGAATTTAGAGAAACAAGAAATTAACTGTTATTGTAAATAATGCATTGCATAACAGTGCTAAAGCTTTGCAATAGTTCAACAAAGCTAAAACTGTTTTGTTGATAATTTTCGTTTGTACGCAGTGTCGGAAACTTTTTTCTGTAAGTGTCCAATGATAATCAGCCAGCATTGATGGATTTCAGTTGCCCTGATACCATTTCTCCATGACTGTGATACCGGGCAGTGTGACGCAGCTCGCAGCGGCCACTCCGGTGGTGATATCTGTTATTTGTCAAGTAGGGTGCCATGCACAATCCTGATTTGATGGAGATGGACGTGAGGGCACGAAGGAACATCTGGAGAAACTTCTGAAATGCCTGCTTCGCTGCTGTTGCTGCTATTGTGTGGTCCAGAATCTCCAGAGGAGAAGGCCCCGAGTCCTCGGCTTTGCTTGTTGCTCGGCGGCTGGGGCAGGGTCAAAGCACTCGGCAGAGGATGGTGCTCGGAGAGGCTGTATCGGAGGGGCTAGTCAGAGGCTTGAAGTTTTCGGACGAACTCAGAGTTGGCTGCGGTCAGGTGCTTCCAACGCATCGGCAAGTTGTCGGCGCTTGGAGATTCACGGCAGGGAGAGTTTCTCCCTTCTGCCGCCTGCGTGAGATGCTGAGTCAATCGGGACTTTGAGACTTTTTTTTACCGTGCCCATGGTCTGCTCTTTATCAAATTATGGTATTGCTTTGCATTGTTATAACTATATGTTATAATTATGTGGCTTTGTCAGTTTTAGTCTTGGTTTGTCCTTTTTTTTGCGATATCATTCTGGAGGAACATTGTATCACTTTTTAATGCATGCATTTCTAAATGACAATAAACGAGGACTGAGTGTCCTCATAATCTAATCTAATCTAATCCTAGTGAAACCTTTCACCGTGCTCGTCACAGACAGCGGCAAGATTTGCAGGGAAGAAGTCTAAACAGGAATGCAGAAAATGAATCTTTAGTGACATGTTGCACTTCATGGTTTTGTATGCGTGAAGCATGTTGTCACCCAGCTGCATGTAGTTTGGTGCTCTGTAGTCACAAAGAAAATGTTTGACAATATCCTTGAATGCCTTCCATGTGATTTTCTCCAGTCTCACTAGAAGTTCTAGAAGACCAACACAAATGCCTTAATCTCGGCATCAGTTATTCTGACTTGAGTTATGAATTGAAATAGCAAATGCAGGCAATTTTTTAAAAAATATTGTGATAGGAAAATTTCATGGTGATCTTCATGATCAGCAGCCCAAAATCCATAAGATACACCCAAAGGTATTCAGGAAGCAAAATCTTTGTTGTCCAGTGTTTTCATATATTAAGGTATTGGATTAGTTCAGAAGAGTGGCCGTGAAGTTGAGATCAACCGTATTCTTATTGAATTTCACACCAGGTACAAGGGCCACGATGGGGTAGACTAGATGATTTTAGCATATAAGAGGTCCTTTTTCGAGTTAATAACAGTGCAATAGAAGCTGTCCTTGAATCCAGTGCTTCATACTCACAGGATTTAGCATCTTCTGCCTGACGAGAGGGAAGGATTGGGATTGGAGGAGGTGTCAGTTGTGTTAACTGTCTTCCCATGCAGCACAACATTGGGAGAGACAAAGTAAGGGCGGGGGGCTGGTTTTTATGGTGGACTGGGAAGAGTTCATAAACCTCTGCAATCTCTTGCAGCCTTGGACAGAGCAGTTCCCATACCAATGCACGCTGTTTGAAAGCCTTCTATGGAGAACCCATAAGATTTTTATTAGAGAGACAGAGATACAGCAAGGATCAAGCCTTTCCAACCCTTCACACTGCGTCACCCAGCAACCCCCAATATAACCCAACCCTAATCATGGGACAATTTTTAATCACCAATTAACCTGCTAATCTGTACGTCTTTGGACTGTGCGAGGAAACGGGAGCACCCAGAGGAAACCCATGCATGCCACAGGGAGGATGTTCAAACTCCTTACAGAGGATGCAAGGATTGAATTCTTTACTCCAGTGCCCCGAGCTATAATAGTTTACTGCTAACCAGTACACTACCATGGTGCCTAAATTTGGTAAGAGTCAATGGGGACATGGTGAACTTATTTAGCCTTATTAAGACCATAAGACCATAAGATAAAGGAGCAGAGCTGGGCCATTTGGCCCATCGAGTCTGCCCCACTATGTCATCATGGCTGATCCAATTTTTCTCTCAGCCCTAATCTCCTGCCTTCTTCCCATATCCCCTCACGCCCTGACCAATCAAAATTTTACCAACCTTTGCCTTAAAGATGACCTCCACTGCTGCTCGTGGCAAAGAATTCTGTAGATTCACCAGTCTCTAAAGAAATTCCTTCTCATCTCTATTCTAAAAGGACATTCCTCTATTCTGAGGCTGTGTCCTCTGGTCTTAGACTCTCCCACCATAGGAAACATCCTCTCCACATCCACTCTATCGAGGCCTTTCAACATTCAATAGGTCTCAATGAAGTTACCCCTCTTTCTACGGAATTCCAGTGAATACAGGCCCAGGGCCATCAAAGTTCGTTATATGACAAACTATTCCAGCCTGGAATCATTTCTGTGAACCTGCTTTGAACACTCTCCAGTTTCAGCATGCCCTTTCCAAGATAAGGGGCCCAAAACTTCTCACAATACTCCAAGTGAGGCCTCACCAGTGCTTTGTAAAACCTCAACATTGCATCTTTGCTTTTATATTCTAGTCCTCTTGAAATCAATGCTAGCATCGCATTTGCCTCCTCACCGTTGTTAGGAAGTGGACTCATTGACGTGCTGTGAATATGCAGTGCAGTTAGAGGCCATTCAGCCCAATCTGACCTGCTCTCCCTACACAGCGCCGCTACCCTTTCTCCCTCCTCATTGCCAATTATTAAAACAGGTGAATAATTAGGTGAAGCTCTACTTGACTCATTGCAATCAGGAACCACCCCGTAACCCAGATAAATGCAGCTTCCCCTTTATAGAGTCACAGAAAAGTACAGCACAGAAACAGGCCCTTCAGCCCATCTCATCAGCGCCAAACCATTTAAGCAGCCTGGCCCCATCGACCTGCATAGGGACCATAGCTCTCCATACCCCTCCCATTCTCTTAAACATTGAGATCAAGCTCAATTTGACCACTCGCACTGGCAGCTCGTTCCTCACTTGCACCAACCTCTGAGTGAAAAACTTTCCAATCCTGTCTCCCTTAAACTTTTCTCCTCCCACCCTTAACCCACGACCTCTAGTTGCAATCCCACCACCCTCAGTGGAAAAAGCCTGCCTGCATCTACCCTATCTATACCCCTCACTATTTTCTAAAGCTCTATCAAATTTCCCCTCAGTATTCTACTTTCCTAGGAATAAACTCCTAACCGATTCAATCTTTCCTCATAATTCAGGTCTTCCAGTCCTGGCAATGTCCTTGTAAATTTTCTCAGTCCTCTTTCAACCTGATCTACGTCTTTCCTGTAGGTAGGTGACAACTGAGAGACTGCACATGGACAATTGCAAGCAGTTATGGGCCCGTTATCTAAGAAAGCAGGTACTGGCATCAGAGAGGGCCCAGCAGAGGTTCACGAGAGTGAGTTCTCCCCCTCATACCCCATCTGTTATTTATTTATTTATTTATTTACACATATTCTTTTTCTCTCTGTCCTTTTTCTCCCTCTGTCCCTCTCACTATACTCCTTGCCCATCCTCTGGGTTTTCCCCCTCTCCCCCTTTTCTTTCTCCCTGGGCCTCCTGTCCCATGATTCTCTCATATCCCCTTTGCCAATCAACTGTCCAGCTCTTGGCTCCATTCCTCCCCCTCCTGTCTTCTCCTATCATTTCGGATCTCCCCCTACCCCTCCCACTTTCAAATCTCTTGCTAGCTCTTCTTTCAGTTAGTCCTGTCGAAGGGTCTCGGCCGGAAACGTCGACTGTACCTCTTGCTAGAGATGCTGCCTGGCCTGCTGCGTTCACCAGCAACTTTGATGTGTGTTGCTTGAAATTCCAGCGTCTGCAGATTTCCTCGTGTTAATATATGAGGAGAGTTTGATGGCTCTGAGCCTGTACTCACTGTAGTTTAGAAGAATGAGGAAGGAATCACATTGAAACCTAGCAAGAATTATGAGTCCAAGATAGAGTGGATGTTTCTTATAGTGTGGAAGTCTAGGACCAGAGGATATAGAATCAGAAAACAAGGACATCCCTATAGAACAGAGATGAGGAGGAATTTCTTTCGCCAGAGGTTAATGAACCTGTGGAATTCATTGCCACAGACAGCTGTGAATGGCAAATCATTGGTCATATTTAAAGTGGAGGCGGATACATTCTTGATTAGCAAAGGTGTCAACAGTTACAGGGAGAAGACAGGAGGACGGGGTTGGAAGGGAAAATAAATCAGCCATGATGGAATGGCCAAGTGGATTCAGTGGGCAAATGGCCTAATTCTGCTCCCATGTCTTATGGCCTTAAGGAGAGTAAAGCACTTTTTTAAAAACTGTTTATATTGCTGAGTGACAGCAGGATTTGGAAGACTGGTTCTGCATCAGGCAGTGTGGTACAGAACACAGGCCGCCAAGAGTCTTTGAGAAATTATGTTGTGTGTGCTTATCCTGTGACTGAAGCTGAGATCTCTCGCAGTGAGTAATGAGGCTTGACCCTCCTCTGAGACTGTGGAAAGAGATTAGAGTTTGTTTTGTCAGAAAAATAAAATAAATGTGAGAGCTGAACTATTAGAATAGTTCATTAATGTCAGCCATATTTTACTGTTTTGATGTTATTTACAAACCTTCTTACTTTATTATTTTAGTAGTAAATATTTTACCTTGATCCCAGACACCATTTGCCCTCTTTGGTTTTCCCATGGAAACCATCAGTCCTGACCCAGTTGTGTTTATAGCAAGTCAGGCCAGGAGTCAAACAGTGTTGTGTCTAAATACTTTCACCCACTGTTTGTTTTCCACTGCCACATTGAGGCCACACTCAGAAGTGGGAATTTTCCTGGTGGCCACCCATTCCAATTCTACTTCCCTTCCTATTCCAGCATGTCAGTCCACAGCCTCCTCTACTGCCACAATGAGGCCACACTCAGGTTTGAGGAGCAACACCCTATATTTCATCTGGGTAACCTCCAACCTTATGGCATGGATATCGATTTCTTGAACCTCTGGTAACTACAACCACCTCCCCCCCACACACACCTTCACCATTCCCCATTCTTGTTTGCCTCTGATTTTCTCTTCTTACCTGCCCATCACCTCCCTTCCTTTCCAGTCCTGATGAGGGGTCTCGGCCCGAAACGTCGACTGTTTAATCTTTTCCATAGGTGCTTTCTGGCCTGCTGAGTCCCTCCAGAATTTTGTTTGTGTTTCCTAAAACATGGTCCTCTTTCAACATTGTCCATCTTTCTGAAGTTGGGCCATCTCTCCTCACGGGAGCTCCGTTCTACTCAAAGACGTGGAATGTGGCTGATGCCTCTGCTGGCCAGAAAGAATTGTTAGGGCCTATTCTGGAGTTAGGGTATACAGCAAATAATAACTTCAACAGCGGCCATTCTTCTGATTTGAGTGTGGATTGCAGCTCAGAACAATGGGTTTCCTAGAGACGCAGGTTGGGGTTAATCACAAACAAAGAAACACTCCACTTAGACCTCAGGTGCCCACATATGGGTGAATGTAGCCTAGAGTCAGCGTGGGTTAACACCCATTTTGGGTGCGAAGAAGGAGGTGTTTGAAACTATATGTAATTCAAAGGAAGCATTGTCGATACATTGTAACTATAGAATTGTCCTGCTGTTACCTTTGATCTTTACCATATAAAGACGTCATGTAATGTTGGGTCAAGCAGGCCTCTTCTTCCAAGAGAGCCTCAAGTGCTGAATAAACTGTCAGATATGGCCCACGTGCAGAGAGAGAGAGATACTGAAGCAGGCCGATCACAGACTTTAATGCAAACAGGATTTTAAGGGAAAGGAAAATAATAAACACTAGGCCAAACAGGGACCTGAGCTAAAGCTCTCAAAAGGAAAACTAGATGCCAACACCAAGGCTCAGAGGACTATTGAAATATGAAATGATATCACTAGTCTTCAGCATCAGTTGACTCAACAATCCACTTTCTCAGCAAGGCCAAATACAAGCAGGCAGCTTAGCGTTGCTGTGCTTTACTCAAGTCTCAAAAAGCACTACAGTGAAAAGAGTGGAATTAAATACCGCAATAATGAAAAAATAAGTAGTTGACACGTACAGTTGAAGTCAGAAGTTTACATACACCTTCGCCAAACACATTTAAACTCAGTTTTTCCACAATTCCTGTCATTTATGCCTAGAAAAAATCCCCTGTCTTAGGTCAGTTAGGATCACTACTTTATTTTAAGAATATGAAATGTCAGAATAATAGTAGAGAGGATGATTTATTTCAGCTTTTATTTCTTTCATCACTTTCCCAGTGGGTCAAAAGTTTACATACACTTTGTTAGTATTTGGTAGCATTGCCTTTAAATTGTTCAACTTGGGTCAAACGTTTTGGGTAGCATTCCACAAGCTTCTCACAGTAAGTTGCTGGAATTTTGTTCCATTTCTCCAGACAAAACTGATGTAACTGAGTCAGGTTTGTAGGCCTCCTTGCTTGTACACGCTTTTTCAGTTTTGCCCACAAATTTTCTATCGGATTAAGGTCAGAAAATGGTGTCAAGTCTGGTTCATCCTTGGGAGCAATTTCCAAACATCTGTACAAACAATAGTATGCAAGTATAAACACCATGGGACCACGCAGCCGTCATACCGCTCAGGAAGGAGACGCATTCTGTCTCCTAGAGATGAACGTACTTTGGCACAAAAAGTGAAAATCAATCCCAGAACAACAGCAAAGGACCTTGTGGAGATGCTGGAGGAAACAGGTAGACAAGTACTGTATCTATATCATAAAATGAGTCCTATATCGACATAACCTGAAAGGCTGCTCAGCAAGGAAGAAGCCACTGCTCCAAAACAACCATAAAAAAGCCAGACTACAGTTTATAAGTGCACATGGGGACAAAGATCTTACTTTTTGGAGAAATGTCCTCTGGCCTGATGAAACAAAAATTGAACTGTTTTACCATAATGACCATCATTATGTTTGGAGGAAAAAGAGTGAGGCTTGCAAGCGGAAGAACACCATCCCAACCGTGAAGCGTGGGGGTGGTAGCATCATGTTGTGGGAGTGCTTTGCTGCAGGAGGGACTGGTGCACTTCGCAAAATAGATGGCATCTTGAAGAAGGAAAATTGTGTGGATATATTGAAACCACATCTCAAGACATCAGCCAGGAAGTTAAAGCTTGGTTGCAAATGGGTCTTCCAGATGGACAGTGACCCCAAGCATACCTCCAAAGTCGTGGCAAAATTGCTTAAGGACAACAAAGTCAAGGTATTGGAGCGGCCATCACAAAGCCCTGACCTCAATCCGATAGAAAATTTGTGGGCAGAACTGAAAAAGTGTGTGCGAGAAAGGAGGCCTACAAACCTGACTCAGTTACACCAGTTCTGTCTGGATGAATGGAACAAAATTCCAGCAACTTACTGTGAGAAGCTTGTGGAATGCTACCCAAAACGTTTGACCCGAGTTAAACAATTTAAAGACAATGCTACCAAATACTAACAAAGTGTATGTAAACTTCTGACCCACTGGGAAAGTGATGAAAGAAATAAAAGCTGAAATAAATCATTCTCTCTACTATTATTCTGACATTTCATATTCTTAAAATAAAGTAGTGATCCTAATTGACCTAAGACAGGGTATGTTTTCTAGGAATAAATGACAGGAATTGTGTAAAAACTGAGTTTAAATGTATTTGGCTAAGGTGTATGTAAACTTCTGTCTTCAACTGTGCATATTTATGGGTGCATTGCTGAATCTATTGCACAGCCAAGTTCGCGATTGTGACATTAACACTTCTATACCCACTAGCTCAGTGTCTCTGCAGTATGAGCGACCGTCGGACTTTGGAGAATGGATTGGAACTATGAGGATCACTTAGCAGCATAGACTCCTTTGCCCAGGTCATACCTTTTCTATTCTTTGTCTATTCAGGAGAGTCAGGGAAATACCAGCAATTAGTTTATGAATTCACTTGCTTGTTGGTTGAGTCAATATAAATATTTGTCAGTAAATACATATTCTTTCTGTGCCTAACAATTATTATTATTAAGGGGTAATCCTTGTAACACCTCATTCAAGTGACTATGCTGCAGCCTGAGTCTAAATGCCTGCAGATTGTCCAACCGCCTGGAGATCCGTGACTGAAGCAGGTCCTAACTTATTACAACTCTCTGCAAGTACAAACTGTATGGCAAGAGTCCAGGTTATTTTCCATTGAGAGTAACAGACAACCCACTGGAGGAGCTTATCAGGTCTGGCAGCATTGTGGAGAGAAATTGACAATCACTATTCTGGACTGAAAGAGTAGAGGGAGGTAGTCAGTATAAAGAGATGATGATGTTCACTTTCTTTGATGCACAGGTAGACAGGATCATAAAGCGAGCTGTTGGCACCTTGACCTTTATAAACCAAATGATTGAGTACAGGAGTTAAGATGTCATGTGCAAGTTCTATAAGAAAGGTATTGATACCAAATTTGGAAATATTGTGTACGGTTTTGGTTGCATACAATATTAGGCACATATATATAGCTAGGGTGCCTGAGACTCTTGCACAGTACTGTATTTGTCGACATGGAGTGGAGAGTGAGTTTGTAAATCTGGCGGAAGCAAAGGATGTTGGGAATGGAGAGGGTGGAGCACCGCAGCAGGGGTGGGGGACAGGTGGCAGAGGAGGAGTGCCAGGGGCGGGAGCAGACACACCCGGCCCTGAGACACCAGGCAAGGTCATTTCATTCCAAGCAATTGGTTTATTGATCATTACAGAATGTCTCTCTGGTGCTTCCTGCTCCCTCCCCTCTCCCTTCCCCTTTTCCCAACGATGATTCCCTTCTCCCTGCCCCCTTCCCACTCTCAGTCCACAGTAGAGACCCAGATCAGAATCAGGTTTATCATCACTCACATGTCACTATTTTTTGTGGCAACAGTACAGTGCAATACATAAAATTACTACCGTACTGTAAAAGTCTTCCGCACCCTGGCTGTATAGATATGTGCCTAGGACTTTAGCACAGTACTGTAGATACCTGTCCAAGTACCTTTTTATAGTCTCCTACTATGATAAGATAGGCTCTTGATCTCACACTCTGCCTCATTATGACACCTTATTGTCTGCCTTCAGTATCAAAATTGGAATCAGGTTTATTATCTCTGACATAAGTAATATGAAATTTGATCATTAGTATATTTGCCTCAACCACATTCTCTGGTAGTTCATTCCATACACACATCACAATCTGTGTGGAGAAAAATTGCCCCTCAAGTTTCTGTTGAATTTCCCCCATCTCACTTTATCCCTCCAGTTCTTGATATCCCAAACATGGGCAAGAAGACTGTGTGCATTCACCCTATCCTGGCCCCTCATTCTATACAAGGTTCTAGGGAATAGATTTACAACAGATGAGGATGGCGCTCGGGAGGCTGTATCGGAGGGGCTGGTTGGAGGCTCGAAGTTTTCGGACAGATGGACTCAGTGTTGGCTGTGGTCGGCTGCTTCCAAGGCATCAGCAAGTTGACGGTGCCTGGAGGTTTATGGCAGGGAGTTTCTCCCTTTTGCCGCCTGCTATCGGGGACTCGGGAGTCGATTGGCTCGGGGACTTAGAGACTTTTTTTTGTGCCCATGGTTTGTTCTTCATCAAATTATGGTATTGCTTTGCACTGCTGTAACTATATGTTATAATTATGTGGTTCTGTCAGTGTTAGTCTTTGGTTTGTCCTGTTTTCTGTGATATCACTCCAGAGAAACATTGTATCATTTCTTAATGCATGTATGCATTCCTAAATGACAATAAAAGAGAACTGAGTGTTCTCATAGTCTAAAAAAATTGCTTCCCCAGAGATTAGTGATTCTTAGGTTCCTTGAGGTTGGCATAGCTGGGGGTGGGCGGGCATTCGTGGGATTAAGCTCCACTGCCTACTAAATGCTCCCAATGGCATGCATCTCAAATAGCCTCTGACAACCAAGTCCAGCTCCTGGTCTTAACATAGTGCTTAGCTACTAAGCCCGGTGGAACTGTTTCTACCGACAGAAGAAGGGGCAAAGGAGGGTTACTGGCACTTCCGGCAGATGGGGCTCATCAGCCGTAATTGGCAGCTCAGCTCGGAGAAGGAAAACTACCATCTCAAAGTTCTGCTGCCTTGAGCTATACCTACCCATGGGAAGGCTTCGGGTAAACCCCCAGGAAAAATCCAGAGCTGGAGACCCAAAGGCATTCCTACATTGACTGCAAACAACAGGAATTCTGCAGATGCTGGAAATTCAAGCAACACACATCAAAGTTGCTGGTGAACGCAGCAGGCCAGGCAGCGTCTCTAGGAAGAGGTGCAGTCGACGTTTCAGGCCGAGACCCTTTGTCAGGACTAACTGAAGGAAGAGTGAGTAAGGGATTTGAAAGTTGGAGGGGGAGGGGGAGATCCAAAATGATAGGAGAAGACAGGAGGGGGAGGGATGGAGCCAAGAGCTGGACAGGTGATAGGCAAAAGGGATACGAGAGGATCATGGGACAGGAGGTCCGGGAAGAAAGACAAGGGAGGGGGACCCAGAGGATGGGCAAGGGGTATATTCAGAGGGACAGAGGGAGAAAAAGGAGAGTGAGAGAAAGAATGTGTGTATAAAAATAAGTAACAGATGGGGTACGAGGGGGAGGTGGGGCATTAGCGGAAGTTAGAGAAGTCGATGTTCATGCCATCAGGTTGGAGGCTACCCAGACGGAATATAAGGAGTTGTTCCTCCAACCTGAGTGTAGCTTCATCTTTACAGTAGAGGAGGCCGTGGATAGACATGTCAGAATGGGAATGGGATGTGGAATTAAAATGTGTGGCCACTGGGAGATCCTGCTTTCTCTGGCGGACAGAGCGTAGGTGTTCAGCAAAGCGGTCTCCCAGTCTGTGTCGGGTCTCGCCAATATATAAAAGGCCTGTGAGTCGGCTGGGGTGATATACTGCGTCCGGTGCTCCTGATGTGGCCTTTTATATATTGGCGAGACCCGACGCAGACTGGGAGACCGCTTTGCTGAACACCTACGCTCTGTCCGCCAGAGAAAGCAGGATCTCCCAGTGGCCACACATTTTAATTCCACATCCCATTCCCATTCTGACATGTCTATCCACGGCCTCCTCTACTGTAAAGATGAAGCCACACTCAGGTTGGAGGAACAACTCCTTATATTCCGTCTGGGTAGCCTCCAACCTGATGGCATGAACATCGACTTCTCTAACTTCCGCTAATGCCCCACCTCCCCCTCGTACCCCATCTGTTACTTATTTTTATACACACATTCTTTCTCTCACTCTCCTTTTTCTCCCTCTGTCCCTCTGAATATACCCCTTGCCCATCCTCTGGGTCCCCGGCCCCCTCCTTGTCTTTCTTCCCGGACCTCCTGTCCCATGATCCTCTCATATCCCTTTTGCCTATCACCTGTCCAGCTCTTGGCTCCATCCCTCCCCCTCCTGTCTTCTCCTATCATTTTGGATCTCCCCCTCCCCCTCCAACTTTCAAATCTCTTACTCACTCTTCTTTCAGTTAGTCCTGACGAAGGGTCTCGATTGAAACGTCGACTGCACCTCTTCCTAGAGATGCTGCCTGGCCTGCTGCGTTCACCAGCAACTTTGATGTGTGTTGCCTACATTGACTGGCAACTTCTGTGATACAACTGGTGCCAGACTGTATCAGTCTTAAGGAAAGGTAATCTGCCCCAGATATTGCTGGCCAACTTTAATCAATGTGTGATAGAGCATTCTGACTCTGGAGTGACATTGTGGTACTCTAGCTACAGCAAGAGAGATCACAAAACACTCCAACACTCAGCACATCACTGGGACTCAATCACTGGACCTGGAGACAATCTACAGCTCTCAGTGCCAATGGCGCATTCATAATATCATTAAAGACCCATCCCATCCCGGACACTGTCTGTTCAATCTTCTGCCAGCTGGTAGGAGATACAGAAACATTTTAGCCAAGACAGCAAGACTGAAAAACAGATTCTTCCAAGGGCTGCTGTGCAGCTGAATAATGCTACACCCTGGCTTGCCAATGGCCTTTCAGTGTTATGGACTATCAAAGTCACTTCTTACATGTAAATATGGGATTTTGTTTTAATTACACCATACCGCATGCATTGTAAATATCTGTTTTGAATAGACTGGAGCAGTACCACTATCTTGTTGCCTTTAGCAAGGACACTGAAGTTCTATTCTATTCTCTGCCATTCCTTTGGATTCGTCAGCTGTGTGGAGAGAAGTAGCCTGCAGCTTGCTCTCCATGTCATACTGCCCTGGCTTGCGTATTAGTTGGCATATCACATGGACAAATAGGACGCAACATCCAAGGTCAGTCTCAAACAACAGAGGACCTCCAGTGTTTTTAAGACACAGCAGGATAGATGATTGCATCTCAGGTGAATTAAGGGTTATGGAAAAAAGGCAGGGAGGCAGAGCTGAATCCATAGCTAGAACAGCCATGATCATATTGAATGATGGAGCAGGCTCAACAGGCCAAATGGCCTACTCCTGCTCCTGTTTCTATATCATCATCATCATTATTATGTGTTGTGTCGAATTGACGTGTGCGATCGCGGTCCATGACCAGGATTTGTCTGCAGAAGTGGTGTGCCATTGCTTTCCTCTGGCAGAGTCTTTACAAGATAGGTGACTCCCACCACTATCAATAATCTTCTTAAAAATCAGTAACAGCAAACAAGCTCAACCCTGCAATCAAGGCATCATTTTTATGAGAACTGGAGAGAAACCAGAAGCAAGAGTAAAGACACCCACAGCGTTTCAGGCACCACCTCATGACTGGCAGCTCGAGTCTAACCTGCAGAAACAACTAAACTTACCACAGCACATCAACAAGACCACCTTGAGATCTGACATCCTTCTGGTCTCACACACAGCAAATCACTCACTCTGCTGGAGCTGAGACGAGACGAGACATCGTCCTGGTCTCAGACGTAGCAAATCACTCACCCTGCTGGAGCTGAGACCCGACATCGTCCTGGTCTCACACGCAGCAAATCACATCACCCTCTTGGAGCTGAGACGAGACGAGACATCGTCCTGGTCTCACACGCAGCAAATCACATCACCCTACTGGAGCTGAGACAAGAAGGGACATCGTCCTGGTCTCACACGCAGCAAATCACTCGCCCTGCTGGAGCTGAGACGAGACATCGTCCTGGTCTCACAGGCAGCAAATCACATCACCCTGCTGGAGCTGAGACGAGACAAGACATCGTCCTGGTCTCACAGGCAGCAAATCACATCACCCTGCTGGAGCTGAGACGAGACGAGACCTCGTTCTGGTCTCACAGGCAGCAAATCACATCACCCTGCTAGAGCTGAGACCCGACATCGTCCTGGTCTCACACGCAGCAAATCACATTACCCTGCTGGAGCTGAGACGAGACGAGACATCGTCCTGGTCTCACATGCAGCAAATCACTCACCCTGCTGGAGTTGAGACGAGACAATGTTCTGGTCTCACACACAGCAAATCACGTCACTCTTCTGGAGCTGAGACGAGACATCGTCCTGGTCTCACAGGCAGCAAATCACGTCACCCTGCTGGAGCTGAGACGAGATATCCTCCTGATCTCACAGGCAGCAGATCGCATCACCCTGCTGGAGCTGAGACGGGAAGAGATATCGTCCTGGTCTCACACGCAGCGGATCACATCCCCCTCCTGGCGCTGAGCTGAGACATCGTCCTGGTCTCACGGGCAGCGGATCACGTCACCCTGCTGGAGCTGAGACGAGACGAGACATTGTCCTGGTCTCACACGCAGAAGATCACACACCCTGCTGGAGCTGAGATGAGACGGGACAACGTCCTGGTCTCACACGCAGCAGATCACGTCACCCTGCTGGAGCTGAGACGAGACGACACATCGTCCTGGTCACACATGCATCAAATCACTCATCCTGCTGGAGCTGAGCCGAGACATCGTTCTGGTCTCACACACACCAAATCACGTCACCCTGCTGGAGCTGAGACGAGACATCGTCCTGATCTCACAGGCAGGTAATCACATCACGCTACTGGAGCTGAAACGAGACGAGACATTGTCCTGGTCTCACACGCAGCAAATCACTCGTCCTGCTGGAGCTGAGATGAGACATCGTCCTGGTCTCACAGGCAGCAAATCACATCACCCTGCTGGAGCTGAGACGAGACGAGACCTCGTTCTGGTCTCACAGGCAGCAAATCACATCACCCTGCTGGAGCTGAGACCCGACATCGTCCTGGTCTCACAGGCAGCAAATCACATCACCCTGGTAGAGCTGAGACCCGACATCGTCCTGGTCTCACAGGCAGCAAATCACATCACCCTGCTAGAGCTGAGACCCGACATCGTCCTGGTCTCACACGCAGCAAATCACATTACCCTGCTGGAGCTGAGACGAGACGAGACCTCGTTCTGGTCTCACAGGCAGCAAATCACATCACCCTGCTGGAGCTCAGACCCGACATCGTACTGGTCTCATAGGCAGCAAATCACATCACCCTGCTAGAGCTGAGACGAGACGAGACATTGTCCTGGTCTCACACGCAGCATATCACTCACCCTGCTGGAGGTGAGAAGAGACCAGACATTCTCCTGGTCTCACACGAAGCAGATCACGTCACCCTGCTGGAGCTGAGACGAGACGAGACATCGTCCTGGTATCACACGCAGCAGGTCACGTCACCTATCTGGACCTGAGACGAGACGAGACATCGTCCTGCTCTCAAACGCAGCAAATCACATCACCCTGCTGGAGCTGAGACGGGACGAGACATCGTCCTGGTCTCACACGCAGCAAATCACATCACCCTGCTGGAGCTGAGACGAGACGAGACTTTGTCCTGGTCTCACACGCAGCAAACCAGATCACCCTGCTGGAGCTGAGACCCGACATCGTCCTGGTCTCTCACGCAGCAAATCACATCACCCTGCTGGAGCTGAGACGAGACATCGTCCTGGTCTCACAGGCAGCAGATCGCATCACACTGCTGGAGCTGAGAGCCGACATCGTCCTGGTCTCACAGGCAGCAAATCACGTCACCCTGCTAGGGCTGAGACGAGATATCCTCCTGGTCTCACAGGGAGCAGATCGCATCACCCTGCTGGATCTGAGACGAGACGAGACATCGTCCTGAACTCACACACAGCGGATCACATCACCCTGCTGGCGCTGAGCCGAGACATCGTCCTGGTCTCACACGCAGCAAATCACTCACCCTACTGGAGCTGAGACGAGACATCGTCCTGGTCTCAGGCGCAGCAAATCAAGTCACCCTGCTGGAGCTGAGACGAGACATCGTCCTGGTCTCAGGCGCAGCAAATCAAGTCACCCTGCTGGAGCTGAGACGAGACATCGTCCTGGTCTCACACGCAGCAAATCACGTCGCCCTACTGGAGCTGAGACGAGATATCCTCCTGGTCTCACAGGCAGCAGATCGCATCACAGTGCTGGAGCTGAGAGCCGACATCGTCCTGGTCTAACAGGCAGCAAATCACGTCACCCTGCTGGAGCGGAGACGAGACATCATCCTGGTCTCACACGCAGCAAATCACGTCACCCTGCTGGAGCTGAGACGAGATATCCTCCTGATCTCACAGGCAGCAGATCGCATCACCCTGCTGGAGCTGAGATGAGAAGAGACATCGTCCTGGTCTCACACGCAGCGGATCAAATCACTCTGCTGGCGCTGAGCCGAAACATCGTCCTGGTCTCACGGGCAGCGGATCACGTCACCCTGCTGGAGCTGAGACGAGACGAGACATCGTTCTGGTCTCACAGACAGCAGATCACTCGCCCTGCTGGAGCTGAGATGAGACGAGACATTGTCCTGGTGTCACACGCAGAAGATCACACACCCTGCTGGAGCTAAGACAAGACGAGACAACGTCCTGGTCTCACACGCAGCAGATCACTCACCCTGCTAGAGCTGAGACAAGACATCGTCCTGGTCTCACAGGCAGCAAATCACATCACCCTGCTGGAGCTGAGACGAGACGAGACCTCGTTCTGGTCTCACACGCAGCAAATCACATCACCCTGCTGTAGCTGAGACGCGACATCGTCCTGGTCTCACACGCAGCAAATCACATCACCCTGCTGGAGCTGAGACGAGACGAGACTTCGTCCTGGTCTCACACGCAGCAAATCAGATCACCCTGCTGGAGCTGAGACCCGACATCGTCCTGGTCTCTCACGCAGCAAATCACATCACCCTGCTGGAGCTGAGCCGAGACATCGTTCTGGTCTCACACACACCAAATCACGTCACCCTGCTGGAGCTGAGACGAGACATCGTCCTGATCTCACAGGCAGGTAATCACATCACGCTACTGGAGCTGAAACGAGACGAGACATTGTCCTGGTCTCACACGCAGCAAATCACTCGTCCTGCTGGAGCTGAGATGAGACATCGTCCTGGTCTCACAGGCAGCAAATCACATCACCCTGCTGGAGCTGAGACGAGACGAGACCTCGTTCTGGTCTCACAGGCAGCAAATCACATCACCCTGCTGGAGCTGAGACCCGACATCGTCCTGGTCTCACAGGCAGCAAATCACATCACCCTGGTAGAGCTGAGACCCGACATCGTCCTGGTCTCACAGGCAGCAAATCACATCACCCTGCTAGAGCTGAGACGAGACGAGACATTGTCCTGGTCTCACACGCAGCATATCACTCACCCTGCTGGAGGTGAGAAGAGACCAGACATTCTCCTGGTCTCACACGAAGCAGATCACGTCACCCTGCTGGAGCTGAGACGAGACGAGACATCGTCCTGGTATCACACGCAGCAGGTCACGTCACCTATCTGGACCTGAGACGAGACGAGACATCATCCTGCTCTCAAACGCAGCAAATCACATCACCCTGCTGGAGCTGAGACGGGACGAGACATCGTCCTGGTCTCACACGCAGCAAATCACATCACCCTGCTGGAGCTGAGACGAGACGAGACTTTGTCCTGGTCTCACAAGCAGCAAACCAGATCACCCTGCTGGAGCTGAGACCCGACATCGTCCTGGTCTCTCACGCAGCAAATCACATCACCCTGCTGGAGCTGAGACGAGACATCGTCCTGGTCTCACAGGCAGCAGATCGCATTACACTGCTGGAGCTGAGAGCCGACATCGTCCTGGTCTCACAGGCAGCAAATCACGTCACCCTGCTAGGGCTGAGACGAGATATCCTCCTGGTCTCACAGGGAGCAGATCGCATCACCCTGCTGGATCTGAGACGAGACGAGACATCGTCCTGAACTCACACACAGCGGATCACATCACCCTGCTGGCGCTGAGCCGAGACATCGTCCTGGTCTCACACGCAGCAAATCACTCACCCTACTGGAGCTGAGACGAGACATCGTCCTGGTCTCAGGCGCAGCAAATCAAGTCACCCTGCTGGAGCTGAGACGAGACATCGTCCTGGTCTCAGGCGCAGCAAATCAAGTCACCCTGCTGGAGCTGAGACGAGACATCGTCCTGGTCTCACACGCAGCAAATCACGTCGCCCTACTGGAGCTGAGACGAGATATCCTCCTGGTCTCACAGGCAGCAGATCGCATCACACTGCTGGAGCTGAGAGCCGACATCGTCCTGGTCTAACAGGCAGCAAATCACCTCACCCTGCTGGAGCTGAGACGAGACATCATCCTGGTCTCACACGCAGCAAATCACGTCACCCTGCTGGAGCTGAGACGAGATATCCTCCTGATCTCACAGGCAGCAGATCGCATCACCCTGCTGGAGCTGAGATGAGAAGAGACATCGTCCTGGTCTCACACGCAGCGGATCAAATCACTCTGCTGGCGCTGAGCCGAAACATCGTCCTGGTCTCACGGGCAGCGGATCACGTCACCCTGCTGGAGCTGAGACGAGACGAGACATCGTTCTGGTCTCACAGACAGCAGATCACTCGCCCTGCTGGAGCTGAGATGAGACGAGACATTGTCCTGGTGTCACACGCAGAAGATCACACACCCTGCTGGAGCTAAGACAAGACGAGACAACGTCCTGGTCTCACACGCAGCAGATCACTCACCCTGCTAGAGCTGAGACAAGACATCGTCCTGGTCTCACAGGCAGCAAATCACATCACCCTGCTGGAGCTGAGACGAGACGAGACCTCGTTCTGGTCTCACAGGCAGCAAATCACATCACCCTGCTGGAGCTGAGACCCGACATCGTCCTGGTCTCACACGCAGCAAATCAGATCATCCTGCTGGAGCTGAGACCCGACATTGTCCTGGTCTAACAGGCAGCAAATCACGTCACCCTGCCGGAGCGGAGACGAGACATCATCCTGGTCTCACACGCAGCAAATCACGTCACCCTGCTGGAGCTGAGACGAGATATCCTCCTGATCTCACAGGCAGCAGATCGCATCACCCTGCTGGAGCTGAGATGAGAAGAGACATCGTCCTGGTCTCACACGCAGCGGATCAAATCACTCTGCTGGCGCTGAGCCGAAACATCGTCCTGGTCTCACACGCAGCAAATCACATCACCCTGCTGTAGCTGAGACGCGACATCGTCCTGGTCTCACACGCAGCAAATCACATCACCCTGCTGGAGCTGAGACGAGACGAGACTTCGTCCTGGTCTCACACGCAGCAAATCAGATCACCCTGCTGGAGCTGAGACCCGACATCGTCCTGGTCTCTCACGCAGCAAATCACATCACCCTGCTGGAGCTCAGACGAGACATCGTCCTGGTCTCACACGCAGCAAATCACGTCACCCTGCTGGAGCTCAAACGAGATATCCTCCTGGTCTCACAGGCAGCAAATCACGTCACCCTGCTGGAGCTGAGCCGAGACATCGTTCTGGTCTCACACACACCAAATCACGTCACCCTGCTGGAGCTGAGACGAGACATCGTCCTGATCTCACAGGCAGGTAATCACATCACGCTACTGGAGCTGAAACGAGACGAGACATTGTCCTGGTCTCACACGCAGCAAATCACTCGTCCTGCTGGAGCTGAGATGAGACATCGTCCTGGTCTCACAGGCAGCAAATCACATCACCCTGCTGGAGCTGAGACGAGACGAGACCTCGTTCTGGTCTCACAGGCAGCAAATCACATCACCCTGCTGGAGCTGAGACCCGACATCGTCCTGGTCTCACAGGCAGCAAATCACATCACCCTGGTAGAGCTGAGACCCGACATCGTCCTGGTCTCACAGGCAGCAAATCACATCACCCTGCTAGAGCTGAGACGAGACGAGACATTGTCCTGGTCTCACACGCAGCATATCACTCACCCTGCTGGAGGTGAGAAGAGACCAGACATTCTCCTGGTCTCACACGAAGCAGATCACGTCACCCTGCTGGAGCTGAGACGAGACGAGACATCGTCCTGGTATCACACGCAGCAGGTCACGTCACCTATCTGGACCTGAGACGAGACGAGACATCATCCTGCTCTCAAACGCAGCAAATCACATCACCCTGCTGGAGCTGAGACGGGACGAGACATCGTCCTGGTCTCACACGCAGCAAATCACATCACCCTGCTGGAGCTGAGACGAGACGAGACTTTGTCCTGGTCTCACAAGCAGCAAACCAGATCACCCTGCTGGAGCTGAGACCCGACATCGTCCTGGTCTCTCACGCAGCAAATCACATCACCCTGCTGGAGCTGAGACGAGACATCGTCCTGGTCTCACAGGCAGCAGATCGCATTACACTGCTGGAGCTGAGAGCCGACATCGTCCTGGTCTCACAGGCAGCAAATCACGTCACCCTGCTAGGGCTGAGACGAGATATCCTCCTGGTCTCACAGGGAGCAGATCGCATCACCCTGCTGGATCTGAGACGAGACGAGACATCGTCCTGAACTCACACACAGCGGATCACATCACCCTGCTGGCGCTGAGCCGAGACATCGTCCTGGTCTCACACGCAGCAAATCACTCACCCTACTGGAGCTGAGACGAGACATCGTCCTGGTCTCAGGCGCAGCAAATCAAGTCACCCTGCTGGAGCTGAGACGAGACATCGTCCTGGTCTCAGGCGCAGCAAATCAAGTCACCCTGCTGGAGCTGAGACGAGACATCGTCCTGGTCTCACACGCAGCAAATCACGTCGCCCTACTGGAGCTGAGACGAGATATCCTCCTGGTCTCACAGGCAGCAGATCGCATCACACTGCTGGAGCTGAGAGCCGACATCGTCCTGGTCTAACAGGCAGCAAATCACCTCACCCTGCTGGAGCTGAGACGAGACATCATCCTGGTCTCACACGCAGCAAATCACGTCACCCTGCTGGAGCTGAGACGAGATATCCTCCTGATCTCACAGGCAGCAGATCGCATCACCCTGCTGGAGCTGAGATGAGAAGAGACATCGTCCTGGTCTCACACGCAGCGGATCAAATCACTCTGCTGGCGCTGAGCCGAAACATCGTCCTGGTCTCACGGGCAGCGGATCACGTCACCCTGCTGGAGCTGAGACGAGACGAGACATCGTTCTGGTCTCACAGACAGCAGATCACTCGCCCTGCTGGAGCTGAGATGAGACGAGACATTGTCCTGGTGTCACACGCAGAAGATCACACACCCTGCTGGAGCTAAGACAAGACGAGACAACGTCCTGGTCTCACACGCAGCAGATCACTCACCCTGCTAGAGCTGAGACAAGACATCGTCCTAGTCTCACAGGCAGCAAATCACATCACCCTGCTGGAGCTGAGACGAGACGAGACCTCGTTCTGGTCTCACAGGCAGCAAATCACATCACCCTGCTGGAGCTGAGACCCGACATCGTCCTGGTCTCACACGCAGCAAATCAGATCATCCTGCTGGAGCTGAGACCCGACATTGTCCTGGTCTGACACGCAGCAAATCACTTCACCCTGCTGGAGCTGAGACGAGACATCGTCCTGGTTTCACACGCAGCAAATCATGTCACCCTGCTGGAGCTGAGACGAGATATCCTCCTGATCTCACAGGCAGCAGATCGCATCACCCTGCTTGAGCTGAGACGAGACGAGACATCGTCCTGGTCTCACACGCAGCGGATCACATCACCCTGCTGGGGTCTAGCCGAGACATCGTCCTGGTCTCACGAGCAGCGGATCACGTCACACTGCTGGAGCTGAGACGAGACAAGACATCGTCCTGGTCTCACAGACTGCAGATCACTCACTCTGCTGGAGATGAGAGGAGACGAGACATTGTCCTGGACTCACACGCAGCATATCACTCACCCTGCTGGAGGTGAGAAGAGACCAGACATTGTCCTGGTCTCACACGCAGCAGATCACGTCACCCTGCTGGAGCTGAGACGAGACGAGACATCGTCCTGGTATCACACGCAGCAGGTCACGTCACCTATCTGGACCTGAGACGAGACGAGACATCGCCCTGGTCTCACACGCAGCAAATCACATCACCCTGCTGTAGCTGAGACGCGACATCGTCCTGGACTCACACGCAGCAAATCACATCACCCTGCTGGAGCTGAGACGAGACGAGACTTCGTCCTGGTCTCACACGCAGCAAATCAGATCACCCTGCTGGAGCTGAGACCCGACATCGTCCTGGTCTCTCACGCAGCAAATCACATCACCCTGCTGGAGCTGAGACGAGACATCGTCCTGGTCTCACACGCAGCAAATCACGTCACCCTGCTGGAGCTCAGACGAGATATCCTCCTGGTCTCACAGGCAGCAAATCACGTCACCCTGCTGGAGCTGAGCCGAGACATCGTTCTGGTCTCACACACACCAAATCACGTCACCCTGCTGGAGCTGAGACGAGACATCGTCCTGATCTCACAGGCAGGTAATCACATCACGCTACTGGAGCTGAAACGAGATGAGACATTGTCCTGGTCTCACACGCAGCAAATCACTCGTCCTGCTGGAGCTGAGATGAGACATCGTCCTGGTCTCACAGGCAGCAAATCACATCACCCTGCTGGAGCTGAGACGAGACGAGACCTCGTTCTGGTCTCACAGGCAGCAAATCACATCACCCTGCTGGAGCTGAGACCCGACATCGTCCTGGTCTCACAGGCAGCAAATCACATCACCCTGGTAGAGCTGAGACCCGACATCGTCCTGGTCTCACAGGCAGCAAATCACATCACCCTGCTAGAGCTGAGACCCGACATCGTCCTGGTCTCACACGCAGCAAATCACATTACCCTGCTGGAGCTGAGACGAGACAAGACCTCGTTCTGGTCTCACAGGCAGCAAATCACATCACCCTGCTGGAGCTCAGACCCGACATCGTACTGGTCTCATAGGCAGCAAATCACATCACCCTGCTAGAGCTGTGACCCGACATCGTCCTGGTCTCACACACAGCAAATCACATCACCCTGCTAGAGCTGAGACGAGACGAGACATTGTCCTGGTCTCACACGCAGCATATCACTCACCCTGCTGGAGGTGAGAAGAGACCAGACATTCTCCTGGTCTCACACGAAGCAGAACACGTCACCCTGCTGGAGCTGAGACGAGACGAGACATCGTCCTGGTATCACACGCAGCAGGTCACGTCACCTATCTGGACCTGAGACGAGACGAGACATCGTCCTGCTCTCAAACGCAGCAAATCACATCACCCTGCTGGAGCTGAGACGGGACGAGACATCGTCCTGGTCTCACACGCAGCAAATCACATCACCCTCCTGGAGCTGAGACGAGACATCGTCCTGGTCTCACAGGCAGCAGATCGCATCACACTGCTGGAGCTGAGAGCCGACATCGTCCTGGTCTCACAGGCAGCAAATCACGTCACCCTGCTAGGGCTGAGACGAGATATCCTCCTGGTCTCACAGGGAGCAGATCGCATCACCCTGCTGGATCTGAGACGAGACGAGACATCGTCCTGAACTCACACACAGCGGATCACATCACCCTGCTGGCGCTGAGCCGAGACATCGTCCTGGTCTCACACGCAGCAAATCACTCACCCTACTGGAGCTGAGACGAGACATCGTCCTGGTCTCAGGCGCAGCAAATCAAGTCACCCTGCTGGAGCTGAGACGAGACATCGTCCTGGTCTCAGGCGCAGCAAATCAAGTCACCCTGCTGGAGCTGAGACGAGACATCGTCCTGGTCTCACACGCAGGAAATCACGTCGCCCTACTGGAGCTGAGACGAGATATCCTCCTGGTCTCACAGGCAGCAGATCGCATCACACTGCTGGAGCTGAGAGCCGACATCGTCCTGGTCTAACAGGCAGCAAATCACCTCACCCTGCTGGAGCTGAGACGAGACATCATCCTGGTCTCACACGCAGCAAATCACGTCACCCTGCTGGAGCTGAGACGAGATATCCTCCTGATCTCACAGGCAGCAGATCGCATCACCCTGCTGGAGCTGAGATGAGAAGAGACATCGTCCTGGTCTCACACGCAGCGGATCAAATCACTCTGCTGGCGCTGAGCCGAAACATCGTCCTGGTCTCACGGGCAGCGGATCACGTCACCCTGCTGGAGCTGAGACGAGACGAGACATCGTTCTGGTCTCACAGACAGCAGATCACTCGCCCTGCTGGAGCTGAGATGAGACGAGACATTGTCCTGGTGTCACACGCAGAAGATCACACACCCTGCTGGAGCTAAGACAAGACGAGACAACGTCCTGGTCTCACACGCAGCAGATCACTCACCCTGCTAGAGCTGAGACAAGACATCGTCCTGGTCTCACAGGCAGCAAATCACATCACCCTGCTGGAGCTGAGACGAGACGAGACCTCGTTCTGGTCTCACAGGCAGCAAATCACATCACCCTGCTGGAGCTGAGACGAGACGAGACCTCGTTCTGGTCTCACAGGCAGCAAATCACATCACCCTGCTGGAGCTGAGACCCGACATCGTCCTGGTCTCACACGCAGCAAATCAGATCATCCTGCTGGAGCTGAGACCCGACATTGTCCTGGTCTGACACGCAGCAAATCACTTCACCCTGCTGGAGCTGAGACGAGACATCGTCCTGGTTTCACACGCAGCAAATCATGTCACCCTGCTGGAGCTGAGACGAGATATCCTCCTGATCTCACAGGCAGCAGATCGCATCACCCTGCTTGAGCTGAGACGAGACGAGACATCGTCCTGGTCTCACACGCAGCGGATCACATCACCCTGCTGGGGTCTAGCCGAGACATCGTCCTGGTCTCACGAGCAGCGGATCACGTCACACTGCTGGAGCTGAGACGAGACAAGACATCGTCCTGGTCTCACAGACTGCAGATCACTCACTCTGCTGGAGATGAGACGAGACGAGACATTGTCCTGGACTCACACGCAGCATATCACTCACCCTGCTGGAGGTGAGAAGAGACCAGACATTGTCCTGGTCTCACACGCAGCAGATCACGTCTCCCTGCTGGAGCTGAGACGAGACGAGACATCGTCCTGGTATCACACGCAGCAGGTCACGTCACCTATCTGGACCTGAGACGAGACGAGACATCGCCCTGGTCTCAAACGCAGCAAATCACATCACCCTGCTGGAGCTGAGACGGGACGAGACATCGTCCTGGTCTCACACGCAGCAAATCACATCACCCTGCTGTAGCTGAGACGCGACATCGTCCTGGTCTCACACGCAGCAAATCACATCACCCTGCTGGAGCTGAGACGAGACGAGACTTCGTCCTGGTCTCACACGCAGCAAATCAGATCACCCTGCTGGAGCTGAGACGAGACATCGTCCTGGTCTCACACGCAGCAAATCACGTCACCCTGCTAGAGCTCAGACGAGATATCCTCCTGGTCTCACAGGCAGCAAATCACGTCACCCTGCTGGAGCTGAGACGAGACATCATCCTGGTCTCACACGCAGCGGATCAAATCACCCTGATGGCGCTGAGCCGAAACATCATCCTGGTCTCACGGGCAGCGGATCACGTCACCCTGCTGGAGCTGAGACGAGACGAGACATCGTCCTGGTCTCACAGACAGCAGATCACTCGCCCTGCTGGAGCTGAGATGAGACGAGACCTCGTTCTGGTCTCACAGGCAGCAAATCACATCACCCTGCTGGAGCTGAGACCCGACATCGTCCTGGTCTCACACGCAGCAAATCAGATCATCCTGCTGGAGCTGAGACCCGACATTGTCCTGGTCTCACACGCAGCAAATCACTTCACCCTGCTGGAGCTGAGACCCGACATGGTCCTGGAATCAGGCGCAGCAAATCAAGTCACCCTGCTGGAGCTGAGACGAGACATCGTCCTGGTCTCAGGCGCAGCAAATCAAGTCACCCTGCTGGAGCTGAGACGAGACATCGTCCTGGTCTCACACGCAGCAAATCACGTCACCCTGCTGGAGCTGAGACGAGATATCCTCCTGGTCTCACAGGCAGCAGATCGCATCACACTGCTGGAGCTGAGAGCCGACATCGTCCTGGTCTCACAGGCAGCAAATCACGTCACCCTGCTGGAGCTGAGACGAGATATCCTCCTGGTCTCACAGGCAGCAGATCGCATCACACTGCTGGAGCTGAGAGCCGACATCGTCCTGGTCTAACAGGCAGCAAATCACGTCACCCTGCTGGAGCTGAGACGAGACATCATCCTGGTCTCACACGCAGCAAATCACGTCACCCTGCTGGAGCTGAGACGAGATATCCTCCTGATCTCACAGGCAGCAGATCGCATCACCCTGCTGGAGCTGAGATGAGAAGAGACATCGTCCTGGTCTCCAACGCAGCGGATCAAATCACTCTGCTGGCGCTGAGCCGAAACATCGTCCTGGTCTCACGGGCAGCGGATCACGTCACCCTGCTGGAGCTGAGACGAGACGAGACATCGTCCTGGTCTCACAGACAGCAGATCACTCGCCCTGCTGGAGCTGAGACGAGACGAGACATTGTCCTGGTCTCACACGCAGAAGATCACACACCCTGCTGGAGCTGAGACAAAACGACACAACGTCCTGGTCTCACACGCAGCAGATCACTCACCCTGCTAGAGCTGAGACAAGACATCGTCCTGGTCTCACAGGCAGCAAATCACATCACCCTGCTCGAGCTGAGACGAGATGAGACCTCGTTCTGGTATCACAGGCAGCAAATCACATCACCCTGCTGGAGCTGAGACCCGACATCGTCCTGGTCTCACACGCAGCAAATCAGATCATCCTGCTGGAGCTGAGACCCGACATTGTCCTGGTCTGACACGCAGCAAATCACTTCACCCTGCTGGAGCTGAGACGAGACATCGTCCTGGTTTCACACGCAGCAAATCATGTCACCCTGCTGGAGCTGAGACGAGATATCCTCCTGATCTCACAGGCAGCAGATCGCATCACACTGCTTGAGCTGAGACGAGACGAGACATCGTCCTGGTCTCACACGCAGCGGATCACATCACCCTGCTGGGGTCTAGCCGAGACATCGTCCTGGTCTCACGAGCAGCGGATCACGTCACCCTGCTGGAGCTGAGACGAGACAAGACATCGTCCTGGTCTCACAGACTGCAGATCACTCACTCTGCTGGAGCTGAGACGAGACGAGACATTGTCCTGGTCTCACACGCAGCACATCACTCACCCTGCTGGAGGTGAGAAGAGACCAGACATTCTCCTGGTCTCACACGCAGCAGATCACGTCACCCTGCTGGAGCTGAGACGAGACGAGACTTCGTCCTGGTCTCACACGCAGCAAATCAGATCACCCTGCTGGAGCTGAGACACGACATCGTCCTGGTCTCTCACGCAGCAAATCACATCACCCTGCTGGAGCTGAGACGAGACATCGTCCTGGTCTCACACGCAGCAAATCACGTCACCCTGCTGGAGCTGAGACGAGATATCCTCCTGGTCTCACAGGCAGCAAATCACGTCACCCTGCTGGAGCTGAGACGAGACATCATCCTGGTCTCACACGCAGCAAATCATGTCACCCTGCTGGAGCTGAGACGAGATATCCTCCTGATCTCGCAGGCAGCAGATCGCATCACCCTGCTGGAGCTGAGATGAGAAGAGACATCGTCCTGGTCTCACACGCAGCGGATCAAATCACCCTGCTGACGCTGAGCCGAAACATCATCCTGGTCTCACGGGCAGCGGATCACGTCACCCTGCTGCAGCTGAGACGAGACGAGACATCGTCCTGGTCTCACAGACAGCAGATCACTCGCCCTGCTGGAGCTGAGATGAGACGAGACCTCGTTCTGGTCTCACAGGCAGCAAATCACATCACCCTGCTGGAGCTGAGACCCGACATCGTCCTGGTCTCACACGCAGCAAATCAGATCATCCTGCTGGAACTGAGACTCGACATTGTCCTGGTCTCACACGCAGCAAATCACTTCACCCTGCTGGAGCTGAGACCCGACATGGTCCTGGAATCAGGCGCAGCAAATCAAGTCACCCTGCTGGAGCTGAGACGAGACATCATCCTGGTCTCAGGCGCAGCAAATCAAGTCACCCTGCTGGAGCTGAGACGAGACATCGTCCTGGTCTCACACGCAGCAAATCACGTCACCCTGCTGGAGCTGAGACGAGATATCCTCCTGGTCTCACAGGCAGAAGATCGCATCACACTGCTGGAGCTGAGAGCCGACATCGTCCTGGTCTCACAGGCAGCAAATCACGTCACCCTGCTGGAGCTGAGACGAGATATCCTCCTGGTCTCACAGGCAGCAGATCGCATCACACAGCTGGAGCTGAGAGCCGACATCGTCCTGGTCTAACAGGCAGCAAATCACGTCACCCTGCTGGAGCTGAGACGAGACATCATCCTGGTCTCACACGCAGCAAATCACGTCACCCTGCTGGAGCTGAGACGAGATATCCTCCTGATCTCACAGGCAGCAGATCGCATCACCCTGCTGGAGCTGAGACGAGACGAGACCTCGTTCTGGTCTCACAGGCAGCAAATCACATCACCCTGCTGGAGCTCAGACCCGACATCGTACTGGTCTCATAGGCAGCAAATCACATCACCCTGCTAGAGCTGAGACCCGACATCGTCCTGGTCTCACACGCAGCAAATCACATCACCCTGCTAGAGCTGAGACGAGACGAGACATTGTCCTGGTCTCACACGCAGCATATCACTCACCCTGCTGGAGGTGAGAAGAGACCAGACATTCTCCTGGTCTCACACGAAGCAGATCACGTCACCCTGCTGGAGCTGAGACGAGACGAGACATCGTCCTGGTATCACACGCAGCAGGTCACGTCACCTATCTGGACCTGAGACGAGACGAGACATCGTCCTGCTCTCAAATGCTGCAAATCACTCACCCTGCTGGAGCTGAGACAAGACATCGTTCTGATCTCACACACAGCAAATCACGTCACCCTGCTGGAGCTGAGACGAAATATCCTCCTGATCTCACAGGCATCAGATCGCATCACCCTGCTGGAGCTGAGACGAGAAGAGACATCGTCCTGGTCTCACACGCAGCGGATCACATCACCCTGCTGGCGCTGAGCCGAGACATCATCCTGGTCTCACGGGCAGCGCATCACGTCACCCTGCTAGAGCTGAGACGAGACGAGACATTGTCCTGCTCTCACAGACAGCAGATCACTCACCCTGCTGGAGCTGAGACGAGACGAGACATTGTCCTGGTCTCACACGCAGATGATCACTCACCCTGCTGGAGCTGAGACGAGATTTCCTCCTGATCTCACACGCAGAAGATCACACACCCTGCTGGAGCTGAGACGAGACGGGACAACGTCCTGGTCTCACACGCAGCAGATCACGTCACCCTGCTGGAGCTGAGACGAGACGAGACATCGTCCTGGTCACACATGCATTAAATCACTCGTCCTGCTGGAGCTGAGCCGAGACATCGTTCTGGTCTCACACACACCAAATCACGTCACCCTGCTGGAGTTGAGACGAGACATCGTCCTGGTCTCAAAGGCAGCAAATCACGTCACCCTGCTGGAGCTGAGAGGATATATCCTCCTGATCTCACAGGCAGCAAATCACATCACGCTACTGGAGCTGAAACGAGACGAGACATTGTCCTGGTCTCACACGCAGCAAATCACTCGTCCTGCTGGAGCTGAGACGAGACATCGTCCTGGTCTCACAGGCAGCAAATCACATCACCCTGCTGGAGCTGAGACGAGACAAGACATCGTCCTGGTCTCACAGGCAGCAAATCACATCACCCTGCTGGAGCTGAGACGAGACGAGACCTCGTTCTGGTCTCACAGGCAGCAAATCACATCACCCTGCTGGAGCTGAGACCCGACATCGTCCTGGTCTCAAAGGCCGCAAATCACATCACCCTGCTAGAGCTGAGACCCGACATCGTCCTGGTCTCACAGGCAGCAAATCACATCACCCTGCTAGACCTGAGACCCGACATCGTCCTGGTCTCTCACGCAGCAAATCACATCACCCTGCTGGAGCTGAGACGAGACATCGTCCTGGTCTCACAGGCAGCAGATCGCATCACACTGGACCTGAGACGAGACGAGACATCGTCCTGCTCTCAAACGCAGCAAATCACATCACCCTGCTGGAGCTGAGACAGGACGAGACATCGTCCTGGTCTCACATGCAGCAAATCACATCACCCTGCTGGAGCTGAGACGAGACGAGACTTTGTCCTGGTCTCACACGCAGCAAACCAGATCACCCTGCTGGAGCTGAGACGAGACATCGTCCTGGTCTCACAGGCAGCAGATCGCATCACACTGCTGGAGCTGAGAGCCGACATCGTCCTGGTCTCACAGGCAGCAAATCACGTCACCCTGCTGGGGCTGAGACGAGATATCCTCCTGGTCCCACAGGGAGCAGATCGCATCACCCTGCTGGATCTGAGATGAGACGAGACATCGTCCTGAACTCACACACAGCGGATCACATCACCCTGCTGGCACTGAGCCGAGACATCGTCCTGGTCTCACGGGCAGCGGATCACGTCACACTGCTGGAGCTGAGACGAGACGAGACATCGTCCTGGTCTCACACGCAGCAAATCACTCACCCTACTGGAGCTGAGACGAGACATCGTCCTGGTCTCAGGCGCAGCAAATCAAGTCACCCTGCTGGAGCTGAGACGAGACATCGTCCTGGTCTCAGGCGCAGCAAATCAAGTCACCCTGCTGGAGCTGAGACGAGACATCGTCCTGGTCTCACACGCAGCAAATCACGTCGCCCTACTGGAGCTGAGACGAGATATCCTCCTGGTCTCACAGGCAGCAGATCGCATCACACTGCTGGAGCTGAGAGCCGACATCGTCCTGGTCTAACAGGCAGCAAATCACCTCACCCTGCTGGAGCTGAGACGAGACATCATCCTGGTCTCACACGCAGCAAATCACGTCACCCTGCTGGAGCTGAGACGAGATATCCTCCTGATCTCACAGGCAGCAGATCGCATCACCCTGCTGGAGCTGAGATGAGAAGAGACATCGTCCTGGTCTCACACGCAGCGGATCAAATCACTCTGCTGGCGCTGAGCCGAAACATCGTCCTGGTCTCACGGGCAGCGGATCACGTCACCCTGCTGGAGCTGAGACGAGACGAGACATCGTTCTGGTCTCACAGACAGCAGATCACTCGCCCTGCTGGAGCTGAGATGAGACGAGACATCGTCCTGGTGTCACACGCAGAAGATCACACACCCTGCTGGAGCTAAGACAAGACGAGACAACGTCCTGGTCTCACACGCAGCAGATCACTCACCCTGCTAGAGCTGAGACAAGACATCGTCCTGGTCTCACAGGCAGCAAATCACATCACCCTGCTGGAGCTGAGACGAGACGAGACCTCGTTCTGGTCTCACAGGCAGCAAATCACATCACCCTGCTGGAGCTGAGACCCGACATTGTCCTGGTCTGACACGCAGCAAATCACTTCACCCTGCTGGAGCTGAGACGAGACATCGTCCTGGTTTCACACGCAGTAAATCATGTCACCCTGCTGGAGCTGAGACGAGATATCCTCCTGATCTCACAGGCAGCAGATCGCATCACACTGCTTGAGCTGAGACGAGACGAGACATCGTCCTGGTCTCACACGCAGCGGATCACATCACCCTGCTGGGGTCTAGCCGAGACATCGTCCTGGTCTCACGAGCAGCGGATCACGTCACCCTGCTGGAGCTGAGACGAGACAAGACATCGTCCTGGTCTCACAGACTGCAGATCACTCACTCTGCTGGAGCTGAGACGAGACGAGACATTGTCCTGGACTCACACGCAGCATATCACTCACCCTGCTGGAGGTGAGAAGAGACCAGACATTGTCCTGGTCTCACACGCAGCAGATCACGTCACCCTGCTGGAGCTGAGACGAGACGTGACATCGTCCTGGTATCACACGCAGCAGGTCACGTCACCTATCTGGACCTGAGACGAGACGAGACATCGCCCTGGTCTCAAACGCAGCAAATCACATCACCCTGCTGGAGCTGAGACGGGACGAGACATCGTCCTGGTCTCACACGCAGCAAATCACATCACCCTGCTGTAGCTGAGACGCGACATCGTCCTGGTCTCACACGCAGCAAATCACATCACCCTGCTGGAGCTGAGACGAGACGAGACTTCGTCCTGGTCTCACACGCAGCAAATCAGATCACCCTGCTGGAGCTGAGACCCGACATCGTCCTGGTCTCTCACGCAGCAAATCACATCACCCTGCTGGAGCTGA
The DNA here is from genome assembly GCF_030028105.1 of Mobula birostris. Classification (NCBI taxonomy): domain Eukaryota; kingdom Metazoa; phylum Chordata; class Chondrichthyes; order Myliobatiformes; family Myliobatidae; genus Mobula; species Mobula birostris. Next base: position 61,133,681 of record NC_092391.1, on the reverse strand, counting down.
GACGAGACATCGTCCTGGTCTCACACGCAGCAAATCACGTCACCCTGCTGGAGCTGAGACGAGACATCATCCTGGTCTCACACGCAGCAAATCACGTCACCCTGCTGGAGCTGAGACGAGATATCCTCCTGATCTCACAGGCAGCAGATCGCATCACCCTGCTGGAGCTGAGATGAGAAGAGACATCGTCCTGGTCTCACACGCAGCGGATCAAATCACTCTGCTGGCGCTGAGCCGAAACATCGTCCTGGTCTCACGGGCAGCGGATCACGTCACCCTGCTGGAGCTGAGACGAGACGAGACATCGTTCTGGTCTCACAGACAGCAGATCACTCGCCCTGCTGGAGCTGAGATGAGACGAGACATCGTCCTGGTGTCACACGCAGAAGATCACACACCCTGCTGGAGCTAAGACAAGACGAGACAACGTCCTGGTCTCACACGCAGCAGATCACTCACCCTGCTAGAGCTGAGACAAGACATCGTCCTGGTCTCACAGGCAGCAAATCACATCACCCTGCTGGAGCTGAGACGAGACGAGACCTCGTTCTGGTCTCACAGGCAGCAAATCACATCACCCTGCTGGAGCTGAGACCCGACATTGTCCTGGTCTGACACGCAGCAAATCACTTCACCCTGCTGGAGCTGAGACGAGACATCGTCCTGGTTTCACACGCAGTAAATCATGTCACCCTGCTGGAGCTGAGACGAGATATCCTCCTGATCTCACAGGCAGCAGATCGCATCACACTGCTTGAGCTGAGACGAGACGAGACATCGTCCTGGTCTCACACGCAGCGGATCACATCACCCTGCTGGGGTCTAGCCGAGACATCGTCCTGGTCTCACGAGCAGCGGATCACGTCACCCTGCTGGAGCTGAGACGAGACAAGACATCGTCCTGGTCTCACAGACTGCAGATCACTCACTCTGCTGGAGCTGAGACGAGACGAGACATTGTCCTGGACTCACACGCAGCATATCACTCACCCTGCTGGAGGTGAGAAGAGACCAGACATTGTCCTGGTCTCACACGCAGCAGATCACGTCACCCTGCTGGAGCTGAGACGAGACGTGACATCGTCCTGGTATCACACGCAGCAGGTCACGTCACCTATCTGGACCTGAGACGAGACGAGACATCGCCCTGGTCTCAAACGCAGCAAATCACATCACCCTGCTGGAGCTGAGACGGGACGAGACATCGTCCTGGTCTCACACGCAGCAAATCACATCACCCTGCTGTAGCTGAGACGCGACATCGTCCTGGTCTCACACGCAGCAAATCACATCACCCTGCTGGAGCTGAGACGAGACGAGACTTCGTCCTGGTCTCACACGCAGCAAATCAGATCACCCTGCTGGAGCTGAGACCCGACATCGTCCTGGTCTCTCACGCAGCAAATCACATCACCCTGCTGGAGCTGAGACGAGACATCGTCCTGGTCTCACACGCAGCAAATCACGTCACCCTGCTGGAGCTGAGACGAGACATCATCCTGGTCTCACACGCAGCAAATCACGTCACCCTGCTGGAGCTGAGACGAGATATCCTCCTGATCTCGCAGGCAGCAGATCGCATCACCCTGCTGGAGCTGAGATGAGAAGAGACATCGTCCTGGTCTCACAGACAGCAGATCACTCGCCCTGCTGGACCTGAGATGAGACGAGACCTCGTTCTGGTCTCACAGGCAGCAAATCACATCACCCTGCTGGAGCTGAGACCCGACATAGTCCTGGTCTCACACGCAGCAAATCAGATCATCCTGCTGGAGCTGAGACACGACATTGTCCTGGTCTCACACGCAGCAAATCACTTCACCCTGCTGGAGCTGAGACCCGACATGGTCCTGGAATCAGGCGCAGCAAATCAAGTCACCCTGCTGGAGCTGAGACGAGACAACGTCCTGGTCTCAGGCGCAGCAAATCAAGTCACCCTGCTGGAGCTGAGACGAGACATCGTCCTGGTCTCACACGCAGCAAATCACGTCACCCTGCTGGAGCTGAGACGAGATATCCTCCTGGTCTCACAGGCAGCAGATCGCATCACACTGCTGGAGCTGAGAGCCGACATCGTCCTGGTCTCACAGGCAGCAAATCACGTCACCCTGCTGGAGCTGAGACGAGATATCCTCCTGGTCTCACAGGCAGCAGATCGCATCACACTGCTGGAGCTGAGAGCCGACATCGTCCTGGTCTAACAGGCAGCAAATCACGTCACCCTGCTGGAGCTGAGACGAGACATCATCCTGGTCTCACACGCAGCAAATCACGTCACCCTGCTGGAGCTGAGACGAGATATCCTCCTGATCTCACAGGCAGCAGATCGCATCACCCTGCTGGAGCTGAGATGAGAAGAGACATCGTCCTGGTCTCACACGCAGCGGATCAAATCACTCTGCTGGCGCTGAGCCGAAACATCGTCCTGGTCTCACGGGCAGCGGATCACGTCACCCTGCTGGAGCTGAGACGAGACGAGACATCGTCCTGGTCTCACAGACAGCAGATCACTCGCCCTGCTGGAGCTGAGACGAGACGAAACATTGTCCTGGTCTCACACGCAGAAGATCACACACCCTGCTGGAGCTGAGACAAAACGAGACAACGTCCTGGTCTCACACGCAGCAGATCACTCACCCTGCTAGAGCTGAGACAAGACATCGTCCTGGTCTCACAGGCAGCAAATCACATCACCCTGCTGGAGCTGAGACGAGATGAGACCTCGTTCTGGTCTCACAGGCAGCAAATCACATCACCCTGCTGGAGCTGAGACCCGACATCGTCCTGGTCTCACACGCAGCAAATCAGATCATCCTGCTGGAGCTGAGACCCGACATTGTCCTGGTCTGACACGCAGCAAATCACTTCACCCTGCTGGAGCTGAGACGAGACATCGTCCTGGTTTCACACGCAGCAAATCATGTCACCCTGCTGGAGCTGAGACGAGATATCCTCCTGATCTCACAGGCAGCAGATCGCATCACCCTGCTTGAGCTGAGACGAGACGAGACATCGTCCTGCTCTCACACGCAGCGGATCACATCACCCTGCTGGGGTCTAGCCGAGACATCGTCCTGGTCTCACGAGCAGCGGATCACGTCACCCTGCTGGAGCTGAGACGAGACAAGACATCGTCCTGGTCTCACAGACTGCAGATCACTCACTCTGCTGGAGCTGAGATGAGACGAGACATTGTCCTGGTCTCACACGCAGCATATCACTCACCCTGCTGGAGGTGAGAAGAGACCAGACATTCTCCTGGTCTCACACGCAGCAGATCACGTCACCCTGCTGGAGCTGAACCGAGACGAGACATCGTCCTGGTATCACACGCAGCAGGTCACGTCACCATCAGGACCTGAGACGAGACGAGACATCGTCCTGGTCTCAAACGCAGCAAATCACATCACCCTGCTGGAGCTGAGACGGGACGAGACATCGTCCTGGTCGCACACGCAGCAAATCACATCACCCTGCTGGAGCTGAGACGCGACATCGTCCTGCTCTCACACGCAACAAATCACATCACCCTGCTGGAGCTGAGACGAGACGAGACTTCGTCCTGGTCTCACACGCAGCAAATCAGATCACCCTGCTGGAGCTGAGACCCGACCTCGTCCTGGTCTTTCACGCAGCAAATCACATCACCCTGCTGGAGCTGAGACGAGACATCGTCCTGGCCTCACACGCAGCAAATCACGTCACCCTGCTGGAGCTGAGACGAGATATCCTCCTGATCTCACAGGCAGCAGATCGCATCACCCTGCTGGAGCTGAGATGAGAAGAGACATCGTCCTGGTCTCACACGCAGCGGATCAAATCACCCTGATGGCGCTGAGCCGAAACATCATCCTGGTCTCACGGGCAGCGGATCACGTCACCCTGCTGGAGCTGAGACGAGACGAGACATCGTCCTGGTCTCACAGACAGCAGATCACTCGCCCTGCTGGAGCTGAGATGAGACGAGACCTCGTTCTGGTCTCACAGGCAGCAAATCACATCACCCTGCTGGAGCTGAGACCCGACATCGTCCTGGTCTCACACGCAGCAAATCAGATCATCCTGCTGGAGCTGAGACCCGACATTGTCCTGGTCTCACACGCACCAAATCACTTCACCCTGCTGGAGCTGAGACCCGACATGGTCCTGGAATCAGGCGCAGCAAATCAAGTCACCCTGCCGAAGCTGAGACGAGACATCGTCCTGGTCTCAGGCGCAGCAAATCAAGTCACCCTGCTGGAGCTGAGACGAGACATCGTCCTGGTCTCACACGCAGCAAATCACGTCACCCTGCTGGAGCTGAGACGAGATATCCTCCTGGTCTCACAGGCAGCAGATCGCATCACACTGCTGGAGCTGAGAGCCGACATCGTCCTGGTCTCACAGGCAGCAAATCACGTCACCCTGCTGGAGCTGAGACGAGATATCCTCCTGGTCTCACAGGCAGCAGATCGCATCACACTGCTGGAGCTGAGAGCCGACATCGTCCTGGTCTAACAGGCAGCAAATCACGTCACCCTGCTGGAGCTGAGACGAGACATCATCCTGGTCTCACACGCAGCAAATCACGTCACCCTGCTGGAGCTGAGACGAGATATCCTCCTGATCTCACAGGCAGCAGATCGCATCACCCTGCTGGAGCTGAGATGAGAAGAGACATCGTCCTGGTCTCCAACGCAGCGGATCAAATCACTCTGCTGGCGCTGAGCCGAAACATCATCCTGGTCTCACGGGCAGCGGATCACGTCACCCTGCTGGAGCTGAGACGAGACGAGACATTGTCCTGGTCTCACACGCAGAAGATCACACACACTGCTGGAGCTGAGACAAAACGAGACAACGTCCTGGTCTCACACGCAGCAGATCACTCACCCTGCTAGAGCTGAGACAAGACATCGTCCTGGTCTCACAGGCAGCAAATCACATCACCCTGCTGGAGCTGAGACGAGATGAGACCTCGTTCTGGTATCACAGGCAGCAAATCACATCACCCTGCTGGAGCTGAGACCCGACATCGTCCTGGTCTCACACGCAGCAAATCAGATCATCCTGCTGGAGCTGAGACCCGACATTGTCCTGGTCTGACACGCAGCAAATCACTTCACCCTGCTGGAGCTGAGACGAGACATCGTCCTGGTTTCACACGCAGCAAATCATGTCACCCTGCTGGAGCTGAGACGAGATATCCTCCTGATCTCACAGGCAGCAGATCGCATCACACTGCTTGAGCTGAGACGAGACGAGACATCGTCCTGGTCTCACACGCAGCGGATCACATCACCCTGCTGGGGTCTAGCCGAGACATCGTCCTGGTCTCACGAGCAGTGGATCACATCACCCTGCTGGAGCTGAGACGAGACGAGACTTCGTCCTGGTCTCACACGCAGCAAATCAGATCACCCTGCTGGAGCTGAGACCCGACATCGTCCTGGTCTCTCACGCAGCAAATCACATCACCCTGCTGGAGCTGAGACGAGACATCGTCCTGGTCTCACACGCAGCAAATCACGTCACCCTGCTGGAGCTGAGACGAGATATCCTCCTGGTCTCACAGGCAGCAAATCACGTCACCCTGCTGGAGCTGAGACGAGACATCATCCTGGTCTCACACGCAGCAAATCACGTCACCCTGCTGGAGCTGAGACGAGATATCCTCCTGATCTCGCAGGCAGCAGATCGCATCACCCTGCTGGAGCTGAGATGAGAAGAGACATCGTCCTGGTCTCACACGCAGCGGATCAAATCACCCTGCTGACGCTGAGCCGAAACATCATCCTGGTCTCACGGGCAGCGGATCACGTCACCCTGCTGGAGCTGAGACGAGACGAGACATCGTCCTGGTCTCACAGACAGCAGATCACTCGCCCTGCTGGAGCTGAGATGAGACGAGACCTCGTTCTGTTCTCACAGGCAGCAAATCACATCACCCTGCTGGAGCTGAGACCCGACATCGTCCTGGTCTCACACGCAGCAAATCAGATCATCCTGCTGGAACTGAGACTCGACATTGTCCTGGTCTCACACGCAGCAAATCACTTCACCCTGCTGGAGCTGAGACCCGACATGGTCCTGGAATCAGGCGCAGCAAATCAAGTCACCCTGCTGGAGCTGAGACGAGACATCATCCTGGTCTCAGGCGCAGCAAATCAAGTCACCCTGCTGGAGCTGAGACGAGACATCGTCCTGGTCTCACACGCAGCAAATCACGTCACCCTGCTGGAGCTGAGACGAGATATCCTCCTGGTCTCACAGGCAGCAGATCGCATCACACTGCTGGAGCTGAGAGCCGACATCGTCCTGGTCTCACAGGCAGCAAATCACGTCACCCTGCTGGAGCTGAGACGAGATATCCTCCTGGTCTCACAGGCAGCAGATCGCATCACACTGCTGGAGCTGAGAGCCGACATCGTCCTGGTCTAACAGGCAGCAAATCACGTCACCCTGCTGGAGCTGAGACGAGACATCATCCTGGTCTCACACGCAGCAAATCACGTCACCCTGCTGGAGCTGAGACGAGATATCCTCCTGATCTCACAGGCAGCAGATCGCATCACCCTGCTGGAGCTGAGATGAGAAGAGTCATCGTCCTGGTCTCACACGCAGCGGATCAAATCACTCTGCTGGCGCTGAGCCGAAACATCGTCCTGGTCTCACGGGCAGCGGATCACGTCACCCTGCTGGAGCTGAGACGAGACGAGACATCGTCCTGGTCTCACAGACAGCAGATCACTCGCCCTGCTGGAGCTGAGACGAGACGAAACATTGTCCTGGTCTCACACGCAGAAGATCACACACCCTGCTGGAGCTGAGACAAAACGAGACAACGTCCTGGTCTCACACGCAGCAGATCACTCACCCTGCTAGAGCTGAGACAAGACATCGTCCTGGTCTCACAGGCAGCAAATCACATCACCCTGCTGGAGCTGAGACGAGATGAGACCTCGTTCTGGTCTCACAGGCAGCAAATCACATCACCCTGCTGGAGCTGAGACCCGACATCGTCCTGGTCTCACACGCAGCAAATCAGATCATCCTGCTGGAGCTGAGACCCGACATTGTCCTGGTCTGACACGCAGCAAATCACTTCACCCTGCTGGAGCTGAGACGAGACATCGTCCTGGTTTCACACGCAGCAAATCATGTCACCCTGCTGGAGCTGAGACGAGATATCCTCCTGATCTCACAGGCAGCAGATCGCATCACCCTGCTTGAGCTGAGACGAGACGAGACATCGTCCTGGTCTCACACGCAGCGGATCACATCACCCTGCTGGGGTCTAGCCGAGACATCGTCCTGGTCTCACGAGCAGCGGATCACGTCACCCTGCTGGAGCTGAGACGAGACAAGACATCGTCCTGGTCTCACAGACTGCAGATCACTCACTCTGCTGGAGCTGAGACGAGACGAGACATTGTCCTGGTCTCACACGCAGCATATCACTCACCCTGCTGGAGGTGAGAAGAGACCAGACATTCTCCTGGTCTCACACGCAGCAGATCACGTCACCCTGCTGGAGCTGAGACGAGACGAGACATCGTCCTGGTATCACACGCAGCAGGTCACGTCACCTATCTGGACCTGAGACGAGACGAGACATCGTCCTGGTCTCAAACGCAGCAAATCACATCACCCTGCTGGAGCTGAGACGGGACGAGACATCGTCCTGGTCGCACACGCAGCAAATCACATCACCCTGCTGGAGCTGAGACGCGACATCGTCCTGCTCTCACACGCAACAAATCACATCACCCTGCTGGAGCTGAGACGAGACGAGACTTCGTCCTGGTCTCACACGCAGCAAATCAGATCACCCTGCTGGAGCTGAGACCCGACATCGTCCTGGTCTTTCACGCAGCAAATCACATCGCCCTGCTGGAGCTGAGACGAGACATCGTCCTGGCCTCACACGCAGCAAATCACGTCACCCTGCTGGAGCTGAGACGAGATATCCTCCTGATCTCACAGGCAGCAGATCGCATCACCCTGCTGGAGCTGAGACGAGATATCCTCCTGATCTCACAGGCAGCAGATCGCATCACCCTGCTGGAGCTGAGATGAGAAGAGACATCGTCCTGGTCTCCAACGCAGCGGATCAAATCACTCTGCTGACGCTGAGCCGAAACATCATCCTGGTCTCACGGGCAGCGGATCACGTCACCCTGCTGGAGCTGAGACGAGACGAGACATCGTCCTGGTCTCACAGACAGCAGATCACTCGCCCTGCTGGAGCTGAGACGAGACGAAACATTGTCCTGGTCTCACACGCAGAAGATCACACACCCTGCTGGAGCTGAGACAAAACGAGACAACGTCCTGGTCTCACACGCAGCAGATCACTCACCCTGCTAGAGCTGAGACAAGACATCGTCCTGGTCTCACAGGCAGCAAATCACATCACCCTGCTGGAGCTGAGACGAGATGAGACCTCGTTCTGGTCTCACAGGCAGCAAATCACATCACCCTGCTGGAGCTGAGACCCGACATCGTCCTGGTCTCACACGCAGCAAATCAGATCATCCTGCTGGAGCTGAGACCCGACATTGTCCTGGTCTGACACGCAGCAAATCACTTCACCCTGCTGGAGCTGAGACGAGACATCGTCCTGGTTTCACACGCAGCAAATCATGTCACCCTGCTGGAGCTGAGACGAGATATCCTCCTGATCTCACAGGCAGCAGATCGCATCACCCTGCTTGAGCTGAGACGAGACGAGACATCGTCCTGGTCTCACACGCAGCGGATCACATCACCCTGCTGGGGTCTAGCCGAGACATCGTCCTGGTCTCACGAGCAGCGGATCACGTCACCCTGCTGGAGCTGAGACGAGACAAGACATCGTCCTGGTCTCACAGACTGCAGATCACTCACTCTGCTGGAGCTGAGATGAGACGAGACATTGTCCTGGTCTCACACGCAGCATATCACTCACCCTGCTGGAGGTGAGAAGAGACCAGACATTCTCCTGGTCTCACACGCAGCAGATCACGTCACCCTGCTGGAGCTGAACCGAGACGAGACATCGTCCTGGTATCACACGCAGCAGGTCACGTCACCATCAGGACCTGAGACGAGACGAGACATCGTCCTGGTCTCAAACGCAGCAAATCACATCACCCTGCTGGAGCTGAGACGGGACGAGACATCGTCCTGGTCGCACACGCAGCAAATCACATCACCCTGCTGGAGCTGAGACGCGACATCGTCCTGCTCTCACACGCAACAAATCACATCACCCTGCTGGAGCTGAGACGAGACGAGACTTCGTCCTGGTCTCACACACAGCAAATCAGATCACCCTGCTGGAGCTGAGACCCGACATTGTCCTGGTCTTTCACGCAGCAAATCACATCACCCTGCTGGAGCTGAGACGAGACATCGTCCTGGCCTCACACGCAGCAAATCACGTCACCCTGCTGGAGCTGAGACGAGATATCCTCCTGATCTCACAGGCAGCAGATCGCATCACCCTGCTTGAGCTGAGATGAGACGAGACATCGTCCTGGTCTCACACGCAGCGGATCAAATCACCCTGATGGCGCTGAGCCGAAACATCATCCTGGTCTCACGGGCAGCGGATCACGTCACCCTGCTGGAGCTGAGACGAGACGAGACATCGTCCTGGTCTCACAGACAGCAGATCACTCGCCCTGCTGGAGCTGAGATGAGACGAGACCTCGTTCTGGTCTCACAGGCAGCAAATCACATCACCCTGCTGGAGCTGAGACCCGACATCGTCCTGGTCTCACACGCAGCAAATCAGATCATCCTGCTGGAGCTGAGACCCGACATTGTCCTGGTCTCACACGCACCAAATCACTTCACCCTGCTGGAGCTGAGACCCGACATGGTCCTGGAATCAGGCGCAGCAAATCAAGTCACCCTGCTGGAGCTGAGACGAGACATCGTCCTGGTCTCAGGCGCAGCAAATCAAGTCACCCTGCTGGAGCTGAGACGAGACATCGTCCTGGTCTCACACGCAGCAAATCACGTCACCCTGCTGGAGCTGAGACGAGATATCCTCCTGGTCTCACAGGCAGCAGATCGCATCACACTGCTGGAGCTGAGAGCCGACATCGTCCTGGTCTCACAGGCAGCAAATCACGTCACCCTGCTGGAGCTGAGACGAGATATCCTCCTGGTCTCACAGGCAGCAGATCGCATCACACTGCTGGAGCTGAGAGCCGACATCGTCCTGGTCTAACAGGCAGCAAATCACGTCACCCTGCTGGAGCTGAGACGAGACATCATCCTGGTCTCACACGCAGCAAATCACGTCACCCTGCTGGAGCTGAGACGAGATATCCTCCTGATCTCACAGGCAGCAGATCGCATCACCCTGCTGGAGCTGAGATGAGAAGAGACATCGTCCTGGTCTCCAACGCAGCGGATCAAATCACTCTGCTGGCGCTGAGCCGAAACATCATCCTGGTCTCACGGGCAGCGGATCACGTCACCCTGCTGGAGCTGAGACGAGACGAGACATTGTCCTCGTCTCACACGCAGAAGATCACACACCCTGCTGGAGCTGAGACAAAACGAGACAACGTCCTGGTCTCACACGCAGCAGATCACTCACCCTGCTAGAGCTGAGACAAGACATCGTCCTGGTCTCACAGGCAGCAAATCACATCACCCTGCTGGAGCTGAGACGAGATGAGACCTCGTTCTGGTATCACAGGCAGCAAATCACATCACCCTGCTGGAGCTGAGACCCGACATCGTCCTGGTCTCACACGCAGCAAATCAGATCATCCTGCTGGAGCTGAGACCCGACATTGTCCTGGTCTGACACGCAGCAAATCACTTCACCCTGCTGGAGCTGAGACGAGACATCGTCCTGGTTTCACACGCAGCAAATCATGTCACCCTGCTGGAGCTGAGACGAGATATCCTCCTGATCTCACAGGCAGCAGATCGCATCACACTGCTTGAGCTGAGACGAGACGAGACATCGTCCTGGTCTCACACGCAGCGGATCACATCACCCTGCTGGGGTCTAGCCGAGACATCGTCCTGGTCTCACGAGCAGTGGATCACATCACCCTGCTGGAGCTGAGACGAGACGAGACTTCGTCCTGGTCTCACACGCAGCAAATCAGATCACCCTGCTGGAGCTGAGACCCGACATCGTCCTGGTCTCTCACGCAGCAAATCACATCACCCTGCTGGAGCTGAGACGAGACATCGTCCTGGTCTCACACGCAGCAAATCACGTCACCCTGCTGGAGCTGAGACGAGATATCCTCCTGGTCTCACAGGCAGCAAATCACGTCACCCTGCTGGAGCTGAGACGAGACATCATCCTGGTCTCACACGCAGCAAATCACGTCACCCTGCTGGAGCTGAGACGAGATATCCTCCTGATCTCGCAGGCAGCAGATCGCATCACCCTGCTGGAGCTGAGATGAGAAGAGACATCGTCCTGGTCTCACACGCAGCGGATCAAATCACCCTGCTGACGCTGAGCCGAAACATCATCCTGGTCTCACGGGCAGCGGATCACGTCACCCTGCTGGAGCTGAGACGAGACGAGACATCGTCCTGGTCTCACAGACAGCAGATCACTCGCCCTGCTGGAGCTGAGATGAGACGAGACCTCGTTCTGTTCTCACAGGCAGCAAATCACATCACCCTGCTGGAGCTGAGACCCGACATCGTCCTGGTCTCACACGCAGCAAATCAGATCATCCTGCTGGAACTGAGACTCGACATTGTCCTGGTCTCACACGCAGCAAATCACTTCACCCTGCTGGAGCTGAGACCCGACATGGTCCTGGAATCAGGCGCAGCAAATCAAGTCACCCTGCTGGAGCTGAGACGAGACATCATCCTGGTCTCAGGCGCAGCAAATCAAGTCACCCTGCTGGAGCTGAGACGAGACATCGTCCTGGTCTCACACGCAGCAAATCACGTCACCCTGCTGGAGCTGAGACGAGATATCCTCCTGGTCTCACAGGCAGCAGATCGCATCACACTGCTGGAGCTGAGAGCCGACATCGTCCTGGTCTCACAGGCAGCAAATCACGTCACCCTGCTGGAGCTGAGACGAGATATCCTCCTGGTCTCACAGGCAGCAGATCGCATCACACTGCTGGAGCTGAGAGCCGACATCGTCCTGGTCTAACAGGCAGCAAATCACGTCACCCTGCTGGAGCTGAGACGAGACATCATCCTGGTCTCACACGCAGCAAATCACGTCACCCTGCTGGAGCTGAGACGAGATATCCTCCTGATCTCACAGGCAGCAGATCGCATCACCCTGCTGGAGCTGAGATGAGAAGAGTCATCGTCCTGGTCTCACACGCAGCGGATCAAATCACTCTGCTGGCGCTGAGCCGAAACATCGTCCTGGTCTCACGGGCAGCGGATCACGTCACCCTGCTGGAGCTGAGACGAGACGAGACATCGTCCTGGTCTCACAGACAGCAGATCACTCGCCCTGCTGGAGCTGAGACGAGACGAAACATTGTCCTGGTCTCACACGCAGAAGATCACACACCCTGCTGGAGCTGAGACAAAACGAGACAACGTCCTGGTCTCACACGCAGCAGATCACTCACCCTGCTAGAGCTGAGACAAGACATCGTCCTGGTCTCACAGGCAGCAAATCACATCACCCTGCTGGAGCTGAGACGAGATGAGACCTCGTTCTGGTCTCACAGGCAGCAAATCACATCACCCTGCTGGAGCTGAGACCCGACATCGTCCTGGTCTCACACGCAGCAAATCAGATCATCCTGCTGGAGCTGAGACCCGACATTGTCCTGGTCTGACACGCAGCAAATCACTTCACCCTGCTGGAGCTGAGACGAGACATCGTCCTGGTTTCACACGCAGCAAATCATGTCACCCTGCTGGAGCTGAGACGAGATATCCTCCTGATCTCACAGGCAGCAGATCGCATCACCCTGCTTGAGCTGAGACGAGACGAGACATCGTCCTGGTCTCACACGCAGCGGATCACATCACCCTGCTGGGGTCTAGCCGAGACATCGTCCTGGTCTCACGAGCAGCGGATCACGTCACCCTGCTGGAGCTGAGACGAGACAAGACATCGTCCTGGTCTCACAGACTGCAGATCACTCACTCTGCTGGAGCTGAGACGAGACGAGACATTGTCCTGGTCTCACACGCAGCATATCACTCACCCTGCTGGAGGTGAGAAGAGACCAGACATTCTCCTGGTCTCACACGCAGCAGATCACGTCACCCTGCTGGAGCTGAGACGAGACGAGACATCGTCCTGGTATCACACGCAGCAGGTCACGTCACCTATCTGGACCTGAGACGAGACGAGACATCGTCCTGGTCTCAAACGCAGCAAATCACATCACCCTGCTGGAGCTGAGACGGGACGAGACATCGTCCTGGTCGCACACGCAGCAAATCACATCACCCTGCTGGAGCTGAGACGAGACGAGACTTCGTCCTGGTCTCACACGCAGCAAATCAGATCACCCTGCTGGAGCTGAGACCCGACATCGTCCTGGTCTTTCACGCAGCAAATCACATCACCCTGCTGGAGCTGAGACGAGACATCGTCCTGGCCTCACACGCAGCAAATCACGTCACCCTGCTGGAGCTGAGACGAGATATCCTCCTGATCTCACAGGCAGCAGATCGCATCACCCTGCTGGAGCTGAGACGAGATATCCTCCTGATCTCACAGGCAGCAGATCGCATCACCCTGCTGGAGCTGAGATGAGAAGAGACATCGTCCTGGTCTCCAACGCAGCGGATCAAATCACTCTGCTGACGCTGAGCCGAAACATCATCCTGGTCTCACGGGCAGCGGATCACGTCACCCTGCTGGAGCTGAGACGAGACGAGACATCGTCCTGGTCTCACAGACAGCAGATCACTCGCCCTGCTGGAGCTGAGACGAGACGAAACATTGTCCTGGTCTCACACGCAGAAGATCACACACCCTGCTGGAGCTGAGACAAAACGAGACAACGTCCTGGTCTCACACGCAGCAGATCACTCACCCTGCTAGAGCTGAGACAAGACATCGTCCTGGTCTCACAGGCAGCAAATCACATCACCCTGCTGGAGCTGAGACGAGATGAGACCTCGTTCTGGTATCACAGGCAGCAAATCACATCACCCTGCTGGAGCTGAGACCCGACATCGTCCTGGTCTCACACGCAGCAAATCAGATCATCCTGCTGGAGCTGAGACCCGACATTGTCCTGGTCTGACACGCAGCAAATCACTTCACCCTGCTGGAGCTGAGACGAGACATCGTCCTGGTTTCACACGCAGCAAATCATGTCACCCTGCTGGAGCTGAGACGAGATATCCTCCTGATCTCACAGGCAGCAGATCGCATCACCCTGCTTGAGCTGAGACGAGACGAGACATCGTCCTGGTCTCACACGCAGCGGATCACATCACCCTGCTGGGGTCTAGCCGAGACATCGTCCTGGTCTCACGAGCAGCGGATCACGTCACCCTGCTGGAGCTGAGACGAGACAAGACATCGTCCTGGTCTCACAGACTGCAGATCACTCACTCTGCTGGAGCTGAGACGAGACGAGACATTGTCCTGGTCTCACACGAAGCACATCACTCACCCTGCTGGAGGTGAGAAGAGACCAGACATTCTCCTGGTCTCACACGCAGCAGATCACGTCACCCTGCTGGAGCTGAGACGAGACGTGACATTGTCCTGGTATCACACGCAGCAGGTCACGTCACCTATCTGGACCTGAGACGAGACGAGACATCGTCCTGGTCTCAAACGCAGCAAATCACATCACCCTGCTGGATCTGAGACGGGACGAGACATCGTCCTGGTCGCACACGCCGCAAATCACATCACCCTGCTGGAGCTGAGACGCGACATCGTCCTGGTCTCACACGCAGCAAATCACATCACCCTGCTGGAGCTGAGACGAGACGAGACTTCGTCCTGGTCTCACACGCAGCAAATCAGATCACCCTGCTGGAGCTGAGACCCGACATGGTCCTGGTCTTTCACGCAGCAAATCACATCACCCTGCTGGAGCTGAGACGAGACATCATCCTGGTCTCACACGCAGCAAATCACGTCACCCTGCTGGAGTTGAGACGAGATATCCTCCTGATCTCACAGGCAGCAGATCGCATCACCCTGCTGGAGCTGAGATGAGAAGAGACATCGTCCTGGTCTCACACGCAGCGGATCAAATCACCCTGCTGGCGCTGAGCCGAAACATCATCCTGGTCTCACGGGCAGCGGATCACGTCACCCTGCTGGAGATGAGACGAGACGAGACATCGTCCTGGTCTCACAGACAGCAGATCACTCGCCCTGCTGGAGCTGAGATGGGACGAGACCTCGTTCTGGTCTCACAGGCAGCAAATCACATCACCCTGCTGGAGCTGAGACCCGACATCGTCCTGGTCTCAGGCGCAGCAAATCAAGTCACCCTGCTGGAGCTGAGACGAGACATCGTCCTGGTCTCACACGCAACAAATCACGTCACCCTGCTGGAGCTGAGACGAGATATCCTCCTGGTCTCACATGCAGCAGATCGCATCACACTGCTGGAGCTGAGAGCCGACATCGTCCTGGTCTCACAGGCAGCAAATCACGTCACCCTGCTGGAGCTGAGGCGAGATATCCTCCTGGTCTCACAGGCAGCAGATCACATCACACTGCTGGAGCTGAGAGCCGACATCGTCCTGGTCTAACAGGCAGCAAATCACGTCACCCTGCTGGAGCTGAGACGAGACATCATCCTGGTCTCACACGCAGCAAATCACGTCACCCTGCTGGAGCTGAGACGAGATATCCTCCTGATCTCACAGGCAGCAGATCGCATCACCCTGCTGGAGCTGAGATGAGAAGAGACATCGTCCTGGTCTCACACGCAGCGGATCAAATCACTCTGCTGGCGCTGAGCCGAAACATCGTCCTGGTCTCACGGGCAGCGGATCACGTCACCCTGCTGGAGCTGAGACGAGACGAGACATCATCCTGGTCTCACAGACAGCAGATCACTCGCCCTGCTGGAGCTGAGACGAGACGAGACATTGTCCTGGTCTCACACGCAGAAGATCACACACCCTGCTGGAGCTGAGACAAAACGAGACAACGTCCTGGTCTCACACGCAGCAGATCACTCACCCTGCTAGAGCTGAGACAAGACATCGTCCTGGTCTCACAGGCAGCAAATCACATCACCCTGCTGGAGCTGAGACGAAACATCATCCTGGTCTCACGGGCAGCGGATCACGTCACCCTGCTGGAGCTGAGACGAGACGAGACCTCGTTCTGGTCTCACAGGCAGCAAATCACATCACCCTGCTGGAGCTGAGACCCGACATCGTCCTGGTCTCACACGCAGCAAATCAGATCATCCTGCTGGAGCTGAGACCCGACATTGTCCTGGTCTCACACGCAGCAAATCACTTCAACCTGCTGGAGCTGAGACGAGACATCGTCCTGGTCTCACACGCAGCAAATCACGTCACCCTGCTGGAGCTGAGACGAGACATCGTCCTGGTCTCACACGCAGCAAATCACGTCACCCTGCTGGAGCTGAGACGAGATATCCTCCTGGTCTCACAGGCTGCAGATCGCATCACACTGCTGGAGCTGAGACCCAACATCGTCCTGGTCTCACAAGCAGCAAATCACGTCACCCTGCTGGAGCTGAGACGAGATATCCTCCTGGACTCACAGGGAGCAGATCGCATCACCCTGCTGGATCTGAGACGAGACGAGACATCGTCCTGAACTCACACACAGCGGATCATATCACCCTGCTGGCGCTGAGCCGAGACATCGTCCTGGTCTCACGGGCAGCGGATCACGTCACCCTGCTGGAGCTGAGACCCGACATCGTCCTGGTCTCACACGCAGCAAATCACTTCACCCTGCTGGAGCTGAGACCCGACATGGTCCTGGAATCAGGCGCAGCAAATCAAGTCACCCTGCTGGAGCTGACACGAGACATCGTCCTGGTCTCAGGCGCAGCAAATCAAGTCACCCTGCTGGAGCTGAGACGAGACATCGTCCTGGTCTCACACGCAGCAAATCACGTCACCCTGCTGGAGCTGAGACGAGATATCCTCCTGGTCTCACATGCAGCAGATCGCATCACACTGCTGGAGCTGAGAGCCGACATCGTCCTGGTCTCACAGGCAGCAAATCACGTCACCCTGCTGGAGCTGAGGCGAGATATCCTCCTGGTCTCACAGGCAGCAGATCACATCACACTGCTGGAGCTGAGAGCCGACATCGTCCTGGTCTAACAGGCAGCAAATCACGTCACCCTGCTGGAGCTGAGACGAGACATCATCCTGGTCTCACACGCAGCAAATCACGTCACCCTGCTGGAGCTGAGACGAGATATCCTCCTGATCTCACAGGCAGCAGATCGCATCACCCTGCTGGAGCTGAGATGAGAAGAGACATCGTCCTGGTCTCACACGCAGCGGATCAAATCACTCTGCTGGCGCTGAGCCGAAACATCGTCCTGGTCTCACGGGCAGCGGATCACGTCACCCTGCTGGAGCTGAGACGAGACGAGACATCATCCTGGTCTCACAGACAGCAGATCACTCGCCCTGCTGGAGCTGAGACGAGACGAGACATTGTCCTGGTCTCACACGCAGAAGATCACACACCCTGCTGGAGCTGAGACAAAACGAGACAACGTCCTGGTCTCACACGCAGCAGATCACTCACCCTGCTAGAGCTGAGACAAGACATCGTCCTGGTCTCACAGGCAGCAAATCACATCACCCTGCTGGAGCTGAGACGAAACATCATCCTGGTCTCACGGGCAGCGGATCACGTCACCCTGCTGGAGCTGAGACGAGATGAGACCTCGTTCTGGTCTCACAGGCAGCAAATCACATCACCCTGCTGGAGCTGAGACCCGACATCGTCCTGGTCTCACACGCAGCAAATCAGATCATCCTGCTGAAGCTGAGACCCGACATTGTCCTGGTCTGACACGCAGCAAATCACTTCACCCTGCTGGAGCTGAGACGAGACATCGTCCTGGTTTCACACGCAGCAAATCATGTCACCCTGCTGGAGCTGAGACGAGATATCCTCCTGATCTCACAGGCAGCAGATCGCATCACCCTGCTTGAGCTGAGACGAGACGAGACATCGTCCTGGTCTCACGAGCAGCGGATCACGTCACCCTGCTGGAGCTGAGACGAGACGAGACATCGTCCTGGTCTCACAGACTGCAGATCACTCACTCTGCTGGAGCTGAGACGAGACGAGACATTGTCCTGGTCTCACACGCAGCATATCACTCACCCTGCTGGAGGTGAGAAGAGACCAGACATTCTCCTGGTCTCACACGCAGCAGATCACGTCACCCTGCTGGAGCTGAGACGAGACGAGACATCTTCCTGGTATCACACGCAGCAGGTCACGTCACCTATCTGGACCTGAGACGAGACGAGACATCGTCCTGGTCTCAAACGCAGCAAATCACATCACCCTGCTGGAGCTGAGACGGGACGAGACATCGTCCTGGTCGCACACGCAGCAAATCACATCACCCTGCTGGAGCTGAGACGCGACATCGTCCTGGTCTCACACGCAGCAAATCACATCACCCTGCTGGAGCTGAGACGAGACGAGACTTCGTCCTGGTCTCACACGCAGCAAATCAGATCACCCTGCTGGAGCTGAGACCCGACCTCGTCCTGGTCTTTCACGCAGCAAATCACATCACCCTGCTGGAGCTGAGACGAGACATCGTCCTGGTCTCACACGCAGCAAATCACGTCACCCTGCTGGAGCTGAGACGAGACATCATCCTGGTCTCACACGCAGCAAATCACGTCACCCTGCTGGAACTGAGACGAGATATCCTCCTGATCTCACAGGCAGCAGATCGCATCACCCTGCTGGAGCTGAGACGAGACATCGTCCTGGTCTCACACGCAGCGGATCAAATCACCCTGCTGGCGCTGAGCCGAAACATCATCCTGGTCTCACGGGCAGCGGATCACGTCACCCTGCTGGAGCTGAGACGAGACGAGACATCGTCCTGGTCTCACAGACAGCAGATCACTCGCCCTGCTGGAGCTGAGATGAGACGAGACCTCGTTCTGGTCTCACAGGCAGCAAATCACATCACCCTGCTGGAGCTGAGACCCGACATCGTCCTGGTCTCACACACAGCAAATCAGATCATCCTGCTGGAGCTGAGACCCGACATTGTCCTGGTCTCACACGCAGCAAATCACTTCACCCTGCTGGAGCTGAGACCCGACATCGTCCTGGAATCAGGCGCAGCAAATCAAGTCACCCTGCTGGAGCTGAGACGAGACATCGTCCTGGTCTCACACGCAGCAAATCACGTCACCCTGCTGGAGCTGAGACGAGATATCCTCCTGGTCTCACAGGCTGCAGATCGCATCACACTGCTGGAGCTGAGACCCGACATCGTCCTGGTCTCACAGGCAGCAAATCACGTCACCCTGCTGGAGCTGAGATGAGATATCCTCCTGGACTCACAGGGAGCAGATCGCATCACCCTGCTGGATCTGAGACGAAACGAGACATCGTCCTGAACTCACACACAGCGGATCACATCACCCTGCTGGCGCTGAGCCGAGACATCGTCCTGGTCTCACGGGCAGCGGATCACGTCACCCTGCTGGAGCTGAGACCCGACATCGTCCTTGTCTCACACGCAGCAAATCACTTCACCCTGCTGGAGCTGAGACCCGACATGGTCCTGGAATCAGGCGCAGCAAATCAAGTCACCCTGCTGGAGCTGAGACGAGACATCGTCCTGGTCTCAGGCGCAGCAAATCAAGTCACCCTGCTGGAGCTGAGACGAGACATCGTCCTGGTCTCACACGCAGCAAATCACGTCACCCTGCTGGAGCTGAGACGAGATATCCTCCTGGTCTCACATGCAGCAGATCGCATCACACTGCTGGAGCTGAGAGCCGACATCGTCCTGGTCTCACAGGCAGCAAATCACGTCACCCTGCTGGAGCTGAGGCGAGATATCCTCCTGGTCTCACAGACAGCAGATCACTCGCCCTGCTGGAGCTGAGACGAGACGAGACATTGTCCTGGTCTCACACGCAGAAGATCACACACCCTGCTGGAGCTGAGACAAAACGAGACAACGTCCTGGTCTCACACGCAGCAGATCACTCACCCTGCTAGAGCTGAGACAAGACATCGTCCTGGTCTCACAGGCAGCAAATCACATCACCCTGCTGGAGCTGAGACGAGATGAGACCTCGTTCTGGTCTCACAGGCAGCAAATCACATCACCCTGCTGGAGCTGAGACCCGACATCGTCCTGGTCTCACACGCAGCAAATCAGATCATCCTGCTGAAGCTGAGACCCGACATTGTCCTGGTCTGACACGCAGCAAATCACTTCACCCTGCTGGAGCTGAGACGAGACATCGTCCTGGTTTCACACGCAGCAAATCATGTCACCCTGCTGGAGCTGAGACGAGATATCCTCCTGATCTCACAGGCAGCAGATCGCATCACCCTGCTTGAGCTGAGACGAGACGAGACATCGTCCTGGTCTCACGAGCAGCGGATCACGTCACCCTGCTGGAGCTGAGACGAGACGAGACATCGTCCTGGTCTCACAGACTGCAGATCACTCACTCTGCTGGAGCTGAGACGAGACGAGACATTGTCCTGGTCTCACACGCAGCATATCACGTCACCCTGCTGGAGCTGAGACGAGACGAGACATCTTCCTGGTATCACACGCAGCAGGTCACGTCACCTATCTGGACCTGAGACGAGACGAGACATCGTCCTGGTCTCAAACGCAGCAAATCACATCACCCTGCTGGAGCTGAGACGGGACGAGACATCGTCCTGGTCGCACACGCAGCAAATCACATCACCCTGCTGGAGCTGAGACGCGACATCGTCCTGGTCTCACACGCAGCAAATCACATCACCCTGCTGGAGCTGAGACGAGACGAGACTTCGTCCTGGTCTCACACGCAGCAAATCAGATCACCCTGCTGGAGCTGAGACCCGACCTCGTCCTGGTCTTTCACGCAGCAAATCACATCACCCTGCTGGAGCTGAGACGAGACATCGTCCTGGTTTCACACGCAGCAAATCATGTCACCCTGCTGGAGCTGAGACGAGATATCCTCCTGATCTCACAGGCAGCAGATCGCATCACCCTGCTTGAGCTGAGACGAGACGAGACATCGTCCTGGTCTCACGAGCAGCGGATCACGTCACCCTGCTGGAGCTGAGACGAGACGAGACATCGTCCTGGTCTCACAGACTGCAGATCACTCACTCTGCTGGAGCTGAGACGAGACGAGACATTGTCCTGGTCTCACACGCAGCATATCACTCACCCTGCTGGAGGTGAGAAGAGACCAGACATTCTCCTGGTCTCACACGCAGCAGATCACGTCACCCTGCTGGAGCTGAGACGAGACGAGACATCTTCCTGGTATCACACGCAGCAGGTCACGTCACCTATCTGGACCTGAGACGAGACGAGACATCGTCCTGGTCTCAAACGCAGCAAATCACATCACCCTGCTGGAGCTGAGATGGGACGAGACATCGTCCTGGTCGCACACGCAGCAAATCACATCACCCTGCTGGAGCTGAGATGCGACATCGTCCTGGTCTCACACGCAGCAAATCACGTCACCCTGCTGGAGCTGAGACGAGACGAGACTTCGTCCTGGTCTCACACGCAGCAAATCAGATCACCCTGCTGGAGCTGAGACCCGACCTCGTCCTGGTCTTTCACGCAGCAAATCACATCACCCTGCTGGAGCTGAGACGAGACATCGTCCTGGTCTCACACGCAGCAAATCACGTCACCCTGCTGGAGCTGAGACGAGACATCATCCTGGTCTCACACGCAGCAAATCACGTCACCCTGCTGGAACTGAGACGAGATATCCTCCTGATCTCACAGGCAGCAGATCGCATCACCCTGCTGGAGCTGAGACGAGACATTGTCCTGGTCTCACACGCAGCGGATCAAATCACCCTGCTGGCGCTGAGCCGAAACATCATCCTGGTCTCACGGGCAGCGGATCACGTCACCCTGCTGGAGCTGAGACGAGACGAGACATCGTCCTGGTCTCACAGACAGCAGATCACTCGCCCTGCTGGAGCTGAGATGAGACGAGACCTCGTTCTGGTCTCACAGGCAGCAAATCACATCACCCTGCTGGAGCTGAGACCCGACATCGTCCTGGTCTCACACACAGCAAATCAGGTCATCCTGCTGGAGCTGAGACCCGACATTGTCCTGGTCTCACACGCAGCAAATCACTTCACCCTGCTGGAGCTGAGACCCGACATCGTCCTGGAATCAGGCGCAGCAAATCAAGTCACCCTGCTGGAGCTGAGACGAGACATCGTCCTGGTCTCACACGCAGCAAATCACGTCACCCTGCTGGAGCTGAGACGAGATATCCTCCTGGTCTCACAGGCTGCAGATCGCATCACACTGCTGGAGCTGAGACCCGACATCGTCCTGGTCTCACAGGCAGCAAATCACGTCACTCTGCTGGAGCTGAGATGAGATATCCTCCTGGACTCACAGGGAGCAGATCGCATCACCCTGCTGGATCTGAGACGAGACGAGACATCGTCCTGAACTCACACACAGCGGATCACATCACCCTGCTGGCGCTGAGCCGAGACATCGTCCTGGTCTCACGGGCAGCGGATCACGTCACCCTGCTGGAGCTGAGACCCGACATCGTCCTGGTCTCACACGCAGCAAATCACTTCACCCTGCTGGAGCTGAGACCCGACATGGTCCTGGAATCAGGCGCAGCAAATCAAGTCACCCGGCTGGAGCTGAGACGAGACATCGTCCTGGTCTCAGGCGCAGCAAATCAAGTCACCCTGCTGGAGCTGAGACGAGACATCGTCCTGGTCTCACACGCAGCAAATCACGTCACCCTGCTGGAGCTGAGACGAGATATCCTCCTGGTCTCACATGCAGCAGATCGCATCACACTGCTGGAGCTGAGAGCCGACATCGTCCTGGTCTCACAGGCAGCAAATCACGTCACCCTGCTGGAGCTGAGGCGAGATATCCTCCTGGTCTCACAGGCAGCAGATCACATCACACTGCTGGAGCTGAGAGCCGACATCGTCCTGGTCTAACAGGCAGCAAATCACGTCACCCTGCTGGAGCTGAGACGAGACATCATCCTGGTCTCACACGCAGCAAATCACGTCACCCTGCTGGAGCTGAGACGAGATATCCTCCTGATCTCACAGGCAGCAGATCGCATCACCCTGCTGGAGCTGAGATGAGAAGAGACATCGTCCTGGTCTCACACGCAGCGGATCAAATCACTCTGCTGGCGCTGAGCCGAAACATCGTCCTGGTCTCACGGGCAGCGGATCACGTCACCCTGCTGGAGCTGAGACGAGACGAGACATCATCCTGGTCTCACAGACAGCAGATCACTCGCCCTGCTGGAGCTGAGACGAGACGAGACATTGTCCTGGTCTCACACGCAGAAGATCACACACCCTGCTGGAGCTGAGACAAAACGAGACAACGTCCTGGTCTCACACGCAGCAGATCACTCACCCTGCTAGAGCTGAGACAAGACATCGTCCTGGTCTCACAGGCAGCAAATCACATCACCCTGCTGGAGCTGAGACGAGATGAGACCTCGTTCTGGTCTCACAGGCAGCAAATCACATCACCCTGCTGGAGCTGAGACCCGACATCGTCCTGGTCTCACACGCAGCAAATCAGATCATCCTGCTGAAGCTGAGACCCGACATTGTCCTGGTCTGACACGCAGCAAATCACTTCACCCTGCTGGAGCTGAGACGAGACATCGTCCTGGTTTCACACGCAGCAAATCATGTCACCCTGCTGGAGCTGAGACGAGATATCCTCCTGATCTCACAGGCAGCAGATCGCATCACCCTGCTTGAGCTGAGACGAGACGAGACATCGTCCTGGTCTCACGAGCAGCGGATCACGTCACCCTGCTGGAGCTGAGACGAGACGAGACATCGTCCTGGTCTCACAGACTGCAGATCACTCACTCTGCTGGAGCTGAGACGAGACGAGACATTGTCCTGGTCTCACACGCAGCATATCACTCACCCTGCTGGAGGTGAGAAGAGACCAGACATTCTCCTGGTCTCACACGCAGCAGATCACGTCACCCTGCTGGAGCTGAGACGAGACGAGACATCTTCCTGGTATCACACGCAGCAGGTCA
Organism: Mobula birostris; assembly: GCF_030028105.1. Taxonomy (NCBI): domain Eukaryota; kingdom Metazoa; phylum Chordata; class Chondrichthyes; order Myliobatiformes; family Myliobatidae; genus Mobula; species Mobula birostris. The sequence goes on along the minus strand of NC_092391.1, from coordinate 61,109,480 downwards.
CGTCACCTATCTGGACCTGAGACGAGACGAGACATCGTCCTGGTCTCAAACGCAGCAAATCACATCACCCTGCTGGAGCTGAGACGGGACGAGACATCGTCCTGGTCGCACACGCAGCAAATCACATCACCCTGCTGGAGCTGAGACGCGACATCGTCCTGGTCTCACACGCAGCAAATCACATCACCCTGCTGGAGCTGAGACGAGACGAGACTTCGTCCTGGTCTCACACGCAGCAAATCAGATCACCCTGCTGGAGCTGAGACCCGACCTCGTCCTGGTCTTTCACGCAGCAAATCACATCACCCTGCTGGAGCTGAGACGAGACATCGTCCTGGTCTCACACGCAGCAAATCACGTCACCCTGCTGGAGCTGAGACGAGACATCATCCTGGTCTCACACGCAGCAAATCACGTCACCCTGCTGGAACTGAGACGAGATATCCTCCTGATCTCACAGGCAGCAGATCGCATCACCCTGCTGGAGCTGAGACGAGACATCGTCCTGGTCTCACACGCAGCGGATCAAATCACCCTGCTGGCGCTGAGCCGAAACATCATCCTGGTCTCACGGGCAGCGGATCACGTCACCCTGCTGGAGCTGAGACGAGACGAGACATCGTCCTGGTCTCACAGACAGCAGATCACTCGCCCTGCTGGAGCTGAGATGAGACGAGACCTCGTTCTGGTCTCACAGGCAGCAAATCACATCACCCTGCTGGAGCTGAGACCCGACATCGTCCTGGTCTCACACACAGCAAATCAGATCATCCTGCTGGAGCTGAGACCCGACATTGTCCTGGTCTCACACGCAGCAAATCACTTCACCCTGCTGGAGCTGAGACCCGACATCGTCCTGGAATCAGGCGCAGCAAATCAAGTCACCCTGCTGGAGCTGAGACGAGACATCGTCCTGGTCTCACACGCAGCAAATCACGTCACCCTGCTGGAGCTGAGACGAGATATCCTCCTGGTCTCACAGGCTGCAGATCGCATCACACTGCTGGAGCTGAGACCCGACATCGTCCTGGTCTCACAGGCAGCAAATCACGTCACCCTGCTGGAGCTGAGATGAGATATCCTCCTGGACTCACAGGGAGCAGATCGCATCACCCTGCTGGATCTGAGACGAGACGAGACATCGTCCTGAACTCACACACAGCGGATCACATCACCCTGCTGGCGCTGAGCCGAGACATCGTCCTGGTCTCACGGGCAGCGGATCACGTCACCCTGCTGGAGCTGAGACCCGACATCGTCCTGGTCTCACACGCAGCAAATCACTTCACCCTGCTGGAGCTGAGACCCGACATGGTCCTGGAATCAGGCGCAGCAAATCAAGTCACCCTGCTGGAGCTGAGACGAGACATCGTCCTGGTCTCAGGCGCAGCAAATCAAGTCACTCTGCTGGAGCTGAGACGAGACATCGTCCTGGTCTCACACGCAGCAAATCACGTCACCCTGCTGGAGCTGAGACGAGATATCCTCCTGGTCTCACAGGCAGCAGATCGCATCACACTGCTGGAGCTGAGAGCCGACATCGTCCTGGTCTCACAGGCAGCAAATCACGTCACCCTGCTGGAGCTGAGGCGAGATATCCTCCTGGTCTCACAGGCAGCAGATCGCATCACACTGCTGGAGCTGAGAGCCGACATCGTCCTGGTCTAACAGGCAGCAAATCACGTCACCCTGCTGGAGCTGAGACGAGACATCATCCTGGCCTCACACGCAGCAAATCACGTCACCCTGCTGGAGCTGAGACGAGATATCCTCCTGATCTCACAGGCAGCAGATCGCATCACCCTGCTGGAGCTGAGATGAGAAGAGACATCGTCCTGGTCTCACACGCAGCGGATCAAATCACTCTGCTGGCGCTGAGCCGAAACATCGTCCTGGTCTCACGGGCAGCGGATCACGTCACCCTGCTGGAGCTGAGACGAGACGAGACATCATCCTGGTCTCACAGACAGCAGATCACTCGCCCTGCTGGAGCTGAGACGAGACGAGACATTGTCCTGGTCTCACACGCAGAAGATCACACACCCTGCTGGAGCTGAGACAAAACGAGACAACGTCCTGGTCTCACACGCAGCAGATCACTCACCCTGCTAGAGCTGAGACAAGACATCGTCCTGGTCTCACAGGCAGCAAATCACATCACCCTGCTGGAGCTGAGACGAGATGAGACCTCGTTCTGGTCTCACAGGCAGCAAATCACATCACCCTGCTGGAGCTGAGACCCGACATCGTCCTGGTCTCACACGCAGCAAATCAGATCATCCTGCTGAAGCTGAGACCCGACATTGTCCTGGTCTGACACGCAGCAAATCACTTCACCCTGCTGGAGCTGAGACGAGACATCGTCCTGGTTTCACACGCAGCAAATCACGTCACCCTGCTGGAGCTGAGACGAGATATCCTCCTGATCTCACAGGCAGCAGATCGCATCACCCTGCTTGAGCTGAGACGAGACGAGACATCGTCCTGGTCTCACGAGCAGCGGATCACATCACCCAGCTGGCGCTGAGCCGAGACATCGTCCTGGTCTCACGGGCAGCGGATCACGTCACCCTGCTGGAGCTGAGACCCGACATCGTCCTGGTCTCACACGCAGCAAATCACTTCACCCTGCTGGAGCTGAGACCCGACATGGTCCTGGAATCAGGCGCAGCAAATCAAGTCACCCTGCTGGAGCTGAGACGAGACATCGTCCTGGTCTCAGGCGCAGCAAATCAAGTCACCCTGCTGGAGCTGAGACGAGACATCGTCCTGGTCTCACACGCAGCAAATCACGTCACCCTGCTGGAGCTGAGACGAGATATCCTCCTGGTCTCACAGGCAGCAGATCGCATCACACTGCTGGAGCTGAGAGCCGACATCGTCCTGGTCTCACAGGCAGCAAATCACGTCACCCTGCTGGAGCTGAGACGAGATATCCTCCTGGTCTCACAGGCAGCAGATCGCATCACACTGCTGGAGCTGAGAGCCGACATCGTCCTGGTCTAACAGGCAGCAAATCACGTCACCCTGCTGGAGCTGAGACGAGACATCATCCTGGTCTCACACGCAGCAAATCACGTCACCCTGCTGGAGCTGAGACGAGATATCCTCCTGATCTCAAAGGCAGCAGATCGCATCACCCTGCTGGAGCTGAGATGAGAAGAGACATCGTCCTGGTCTCACACGCAGCGGATCAAATCACTCTGCTGGCGCTGAGCCGAAACATCGTCCTGGTCTCACGGGCAGCGGATCACGTCACCCTGCTGGAGCTGAGACGAGACGAGACATCATCCTGGTCTCACAGACAGCAGATCACTCGCCCTGCTGGAGCTGAGACGAGACGAGACATTGTCCTGGTCTCACACGCAGAAGATCACACACCCTGCTAGAGCTGAGACAAGACATCGTCCTGGTCTCACAGGCAGCAAATCACATCACCCTGCTGGAGCTGAGACGAGACGAGACATCATCCTGGTCTCACAGACAGCAGATCACTCGCCCTGCTGGAGCTGAGACGAGACGAGACATTGTCCTGGTCTCACACGCAGGAGATCACACACCCTGCTGGAGCTGAGACAAAACGAGACAACGTCCTGGTCTCACACGCAGCAGATCACTCACCCTGCTAGAGCTGAGACAAGCCATCGTCCTGGTCTCACAGGCAGCAAATCACATCACCCTGCTGGAGCTCAGACCCGACATCGTCCTGGTCTCACACGCAGCAAATCAGATCATCCTGCTGAAGCTGAGACCCGACATTGTCCTAGTCTGACACGCAGCAAATCACTTCACCCTGCTGGAGCTGAGACGAGACATCGTCCTGGTTTCACACGCAGCAAATCATGTCACCCTGCTGGAGCTGAGACGAGATATCCTCCTGATCTCACAGGCAGCAGATCGCATCACCCTGCTTGAGCTGAGACGAGACGAGACATCGTCCTGGTCTCACACGCAGCGGATCACATCACCCTGCTGGGGTCTAGCCGAGACATCGTCCTGGTCTCACGAGCAGCGGATCACGTCACCCTGCTGGAGCTGAGACGAGACAAGACATCGTCCTGGTCTCACAGACTGCAGATCACTCACTCTGCTGGAGCTGAGACGAGACGAGACATTGTCCTGGTCTCACACGCAGCATATCACTCACCCTGCTGGAGGTGAGAAGAGACCAGACATTCTCCTGGTCTCACACGCAGCAGATCACGTCACCCTGCTGGAGCTGAGACGAGACGAGACATCGTCCTGGTATCACAGGCAGCAGGTCACGTCACCTATCTGGACCTGAGACGAGACGAGACATCGTCCTGGTCTCAAACGCAGCAAATCACATCACCCTGCTGGAGCTGAGACGGGACGAGACATCGTCCTGGTCGCACACGCAGCAAATCACATCACCCTGCTGGAGCTGAGACGCGACATCGTCCTGGTCTCACACGCAGCAAATCACATCACCCTGCTGGAGCTGAGACGAGACGAGACTTCGTCCTGGTCTCACACGCAGCAAATCAGATCACCCTGCTGGAGCTGAGACCCGACATCGTCCTGGTCTTTCACGCAGCAAATCACGTCACCCTGCTGGAGCTGAGACGAGATATCCTCCTGATCTCACAGGCAGCAGATCGCATCACCCTGCTGGAGCTGAGACGAGACATCGTCCTGGTCTCACACGCAGCGGATCAAATCACCCTGCTGGCGCTGAGCCGAAACATCATCCTGGTCTCACGGGCAGCGGATCACGTCACCCTGCTGGAGCTGAGACGAGACGAGACATCGTCCTGGTCTCACAGACAGCAGATCACTCGCCCTGCTGGAGCTGAGATGAGACGAGACCTCGTTCTGGTCTCACAGGCAGCAAATCACATCACCCTGCTGGAGCTGAGACCCGACATTGTCCTGGTCTCACACGCAGCAAATCAGATCATCCTGCTGGAGCTGAGACCCGACATTGTCCTGGTCTGACACGCAGCAAATCACTTCACCCTGCTGGAGCTGAGACGAGACATCGTCCTGGTTTCACACGCAGCAAATCATGTCGCCCTGCTGGAGCTGAGACGAGATATCCTCCTGATCTCACAGGCAGCAGATCGCATCACCCTGCTTGAGCTGAGACGAGACGAGACATCGTCCTGGTCTCACACGCAGCGGATCACATCACCCTGCTGGGGTCTAGCCGAGACATCGTCCTGGTCTCACGAGCAGCGGATCACGTCACCCTGCTGGAGCTGAGACGAGACAAGACATCGTCCTGGTCTCACAGACTGCAGATCACTCACTCTGCTGGAGCTGAGACGAGACGAGACATTGTCCTGGTCTCACACGCAGCATATCACTCACCCTGCTGGAGGTGAGAAGAGACCAGACATTCTCCTGGTCTCACACGCAGCAGATCACGTCACCCTGCTGGAGCTGAGACGAGACGAGACATCGTCCTGGTATCACAGGCAGCAGGTCACGTCACCTATCTGGACCTGAGACGAGACGAGACATCGTCCTGGTCTCAAACGCAGCAAATCACATCACCCTGCTGGAGCTGAGACGGGACGAGACATCGTCCTGGTCGCACACGCAGCAGATCACTCACCCTGCTAGAGCTGAGACAAGACATCGTCCTGGTCTCACAGGCAGCAAATCACATCACCCTGCTGGAGCTGAGACGAGACGAGACATCATCCTGGTCTCACAGACAGCAGATCACTCGCCCTGCTGGAGCTGAGACGAGACGAGACATTGTCCTGGTCTCACACGCAGGAGATCACACACCCTGCTGGAGCTGAGACAAAACGAGACAACGTCCTGGTCTCACACGCAGCAGATCACTCACCCTGCTAGAGCTGAGACAAGCCATCGTCCTGGTCTCACAGGCAGCAAATCACATCACCCTGCTGGAGCTCAGACCCGACATCGTCCTGGTCTCACACGCAGCAAATCAGATCATCCTGCTGAAGCTGAGACCCGACATTGTCCTAGTCTGACACGCAGCAAATCACTTCACCCTGCTGGAGCTGAGACGAGACATCGTCCTGGTTTCACACGCAGCAAATCATGTCACCCTGCTGGAGCTGAGACGAGATATCCTCCTGATCTCACAGGCAGCAGATCGCATCACCCTGCTTGAGCTGAGACGAGACGAGACATCGTCCTGGTCTCACACGCAGCGGATCACATCACCCTGCTGGGGTCTAGCCGAGACATCGTCCTGGTCTCACGAGCAGCGGATCACGTCACCCTGCTGGAGCTGAGACGAGACAAGACATCGTCCTGGTCTCACAGACTGCAGATCACTCACTCTGCTGGAGCTGAGACGAGACGAGACATTGTCCTGGTCTCACACGCAGCATATCACTCACCCTGCTGGAGGTGAGAAGAGACCAGACATTCTCCTGGTCTCACACGCAGCAGATCACGTCACCCTGCTGGAGCTGAGACGAGACGAGACATCGTCCTGGTATCACAGGCAGCAGGTCACGTCACCTATCTGGACCTGAGACGAGACGAGACATCGTCCTGGTCTCAAACGCAGCAAATCACATCACCCTGCTGGAGCTGAGACGGGACGAGACATCGTCCTGGTCGCACACGCAGCAAATCACATCACCCTGCTGGAGCTGAGACGCGACATCGTCCTGGTCTCACACGCAGCAAATCACATCACCCTGCTGGAGCTGAGACGAGACGAGACTTCGTCCTGGTCTCACACGCAGCAAATCAGATCACCCTGCTGGAGCTGAGACCCGACATCGTCCTGGTCTTTCACGCAGCAAATCACGTCACCCTGCTGGAGCTGAGACGAGATATCCTCCTGATCTCACAGGCAGCAGATCGCATCACCCTGCTGGAGCTGAGACGAGACATCGTCCTGGTCTCACACGCAGCGGATCAAATCACCCTGCTGGCGCTGAGCCGAAACATCATCCTGGTCTCACGGGCAGCGGATCACGTCACCCTGCTGGAGCTGAGACGAGACGAGACATCGTCCTGGTCTCACAGACAGCAGATCACTCGCCCTGCTGGAGCTGAGATGAGACGAGACCTCGTTCTGGTCTCACAGGCAGCAAATCACATCACCCTGCTGGAGCTGAGACCCGACATTGTCCTGGTCTCACACGCAGCAAATCAGATCATCCTGCTGGAGCTGAGACCCGACATTGTCCTGGTCTGACACGCAGCAAATCACTTCACCCTGCTGGAGCTGAGACGAGACATCGTCCTGGTTTCACACGCAGCAAATCATGTCGCCCTGCTGGAGGTGAGACGAGATATCCTCCTGATCTCACAGGCAGCAGATCGCATCACCCTGCTTGAGCTGAGACGAGACGAGACATCGTCCTGGTCTCACACGCAGCGGATCACATCACCCTGCTGGGGTCTAGCCGAGACATCGTCCTGGTCTCACGAGCAGCGGATCACGTCACCCTGCTGGAGCTGAGACGAGACAAGACATCGTCCTGGTCTCACAGACTGCAGATCACTCACTCTGCTGGAGCTGAGACGAGACGAGACATTGTCCTGGTCTCACACGCAGCATATCACTCACCCTGCTGGAGGTGAGAAGAGACCAGACATTCTCCTGGTCTCACACGCAGCAGATCACGTCACCCTGCTGGAGCTGAGACGAGACGAGACATCGTCCTGGTATCACAGGCAGCAGGTCACGTCACCTATCTGGACCTGAGACGAGACGAGACATCGTCCTGGTCTCAAACGCAGCAAATCACATCACCCTGCTGGAGCTGAGACGGGACGAGACATCGTCCTGGTCGCACACGCAGCAAATCACATCACCCTGCTGGAGCTGAGACGCGACATCGTCCTGGTCTCACACGCAGCAAATCACATCACCCTGCTGGAGCTGAGACGAGACGAGACTTCGTCCTGGTCTCACACGCAGCAAATCACATCACCCTGCTGGAGCTGAGACCCGACATTGTCCTGGTCTCACACGCAGCAAATCAGATCATCCTGCTGGAGCTGAGACCCGACATTGTCCTGGTCTCACACGCAGCAAATCACTTCACCCTGCTGGAGCTGAGACCCGACATCGTCCTGGAATCAGGCGCAGCAAATCAAGTCACCCTGCTGGAGCTGAGACGAGACATCGTCCTGGTCTCACACGCAGCAAATCACGTCACCCTGCTGGAGCTGAGACGAGATATCCTCCTGGTCTCACAGGCTGCAGATCGCATCACACTGCTGGAGCTGAGACCCGACATCGTCCTGGTTTCACACGCAGCAAATCACGTCACCCTGCTGGAGCTGAGACGAGATATCCTCCTGGTCTCACAGGCAGCAAATCACGTCACCCTGCTGGAGCTGAGACGGGATATCCTCCTGGTCTCACAGGGAGTAGATCGCATCACCCTGCTGGATCTGAGACGAGACGAGACATCGTCCTGAACTCTCACACAGCGGATCACATCACCCTGCTGGCGCTGAGCCGAGACATCGTCCTGGTCTCACGGGCAGCGGATCACGTCACACTGCTGGAGCTGAGACGAGACGAGACATCGTCCTGGTCTCACACGCAGCAAATCACTCACCCTACTGGAGCTGAGACGAGACATCGTCCTGGTCTCAGGCACAGCTAATCAAGTCACCCTGCTGGAGCTGAGACGAGACATCGTCCTGGTCTCAGGCGCAGCAAATCAAGTCACCCTGCTGGAGCTGAGACGAGACATCGTCCTGGTCTCACACGCAGCAAATCACGTCACCCTACTGGAGCTGAGACGAGATATCCTCCTGGTCTCACAGGCAGCAGATCGCATCACACTGCTGGAGCTGAGAGCCGACATCATCCTGGTCTAACAGGCAGCAAATCACGTCACCCTGCTGGAGCTGAGACGAGACATCATCCTGGTCTCACACGCAGCAAATCACGTCACCCTGCTGGAGCTGAGACGAGATATCCTCCTGATCTCACAGGCAGCAGATCACATCACCCTGCTGGAGCTGAGATGAGAAGAGACATCGTCCTGGTCTCACACACAGCGCATCAAATCACTCTGTTGGCGCTGAGCCGAAACATCGTCCTGGTCTCACGGGCAGCGGATCACGTCACCCTGCTGGAGCTGAGACGAGACGAGACATCGTCCTGGTGTCACACGCAGAAGATCACACACCCTGCTGGAGCTGAGACAAGACGAGACAACGTCCTGGTCTCACACGCAGCAGATCACTCACCCTGCTAGAGCTGAGACAAGACATCGTCCTGGTCTCACAGGCAGCAAATCACATCACCCTGCTGGAGCTGAGATGAGACGAGACCTCGTTCTGGTCTCACAGGCAGCAAATCACATCACCCTGCTGGAGCTGAGACCCGACATCGTCCTGGTCTCACACGCAGCAAATCAGATCATCCTGCTGGAGCTGAGACCCGACATTGTCCTGGTCTGACACGCAGCAAATCACTTCACCCTGCTGGAGCTGAGACGAGACATCGTCCTGGTTTCACACGCAGCAAATCATGTCACCTTGCTGGAGCTGAGACGAGATATCCTCCTGATCTCACAGGCAGCAGATCGCATCACCCTGCTTGAGCTGAGACGAGACGAGACATCGTCCTGGTCTCACACGCAGCGGATCACATCACCCTGCTGGGGTCTAGCCGAGACATCGTCCTGGTCTCACAGACTGCAGATCACTCACTCTGCTGGAGCTGAGACGAGACGAGACATTGTCCTGGTCTCACACGCAGCATATCACTTACCCTGCTGGAGGTGAGAAGAGACCAGACATTGACCTGGTCTCACACGCAGCAGATCACGTCACCCTGCTGGAGCTGAGACGAGACGAGACATCGTCCTGGTATCACACGCAGCAGGTCAGCTCACCAACCTGGACCTGAGACGAGACAAGACATCGTCCTGGTCTCACACGCAGCAAATCACATCACCCTGCTGGAGCTGAGATGGGACGAGACATCGTCCTGGGCTCACAAGCAGCAAATCACATCACCCTGCTGGAGCTGAGACCCGACATCGTCCTGGTCTCTCACGCAGCAAATGACATCACCCTGCTGGAGCTGAGACGAGACGAGACGAGACATCGTCCTGGTCTCACAGGCAGCAAATCACATCACCCTGCTGGAGCTGAGACGAGATATCCTCCTGATCTCACAGGCAGCAGGTCGCATCACCGTGCTGGAGCTGAGACGAGAAGAGACATCGTCCTGGTCTCACAGACAGCAGATCGCTCGCCCTGCTGGAGCTGAGACGAGACATCGTCCTGATCTCACAGGCAGCAAATCACATCACCCTGCTGGAGCTGAGACGAGACGAGACCTCGTTCTGGTCTCACAGGCAGCAAATCACATCACCCTGCTGGAGCTGAGACCCGACATCGTCCTGGTCTCACACGCAGCAAATCAGATCATCCTGCTGGAGCTGAGACCCGACATTGTCCTGGTCTGACACGCAGCAAATCACTTCACCCTGCTGGAGCTGAGACGAGACATCGTCCTGGTCTCATACGCAGCAAATCATGTCACCCTGCTGGAGCTGAGACGAGATATCCTCCTGATCTCACAGGCAGCAGATCGCATCACCCTGCTTGAGCTGAGACGAGACGAGACATCGTCCTGGTCTCACACGCAGCGGATCACATCACCCTGCTGGGGTCTAGCCGAGACATTGTCCTGGTCTCACGAGCAGCGGATCACGTCACCCTGCTGGAGCTGAGACGAGACGAGACATCGTCCTGGTCTCACAGACTGCAGATCACTCACTCTGCTGGAGCTGAGACGAGACGAGACATTGTCCTGGTCTCACACGCAGCATATCACTTACCCTGCTGGAGGTGAGAAGAGACCAGACATTGTCCTGGTCTCACACGCAGCAGATCACGTCACCCTGCTGGAGCTGAGACGAGATGAGACATCGTCCTGGTATCACACGCAGCAGGTCAGGTCACCTATCTGGACCTGAGATGAGACGAGACATCGTCCTGGTCTCACACGCAGCAAATCACATCACCCTGCTGGAGCTGAGGTGGGACGAGACATCGTCCTGGTCTCACACGCAGCAAATCGCATCACCCTGCTGGAGCTGAGACCCAACATCGTCCTTGTCTCACACGCAGCAAATCACATCACCCTGCTGGAGCTGAGACCCGACATCGTCCTGGTCTCTCACGCAGCAAATCACATCACCCTGCTGGAGCTGAGACGAGACGAGACGAGACATCGTCCTGGTCTCACACGCAGCAAATCACTCACCCTGCTGGAGGTGAGACGAGACATCGTCCTGGTCTCACACGCAGCAAATCACATCACCCTGCTGGAGCTGAGACGAGCCGAGATGAGACGTCGCCCTGGTCTCACACGCAGAAAATCGCATCATCCTGCTGGATCTGAGACGAGACGAGACAGCGTCCTGGTCTCACACACAGCGGATCACATCACCCTGCTGGCGCTGAGCCGAGACATCGTCCTGGTCTCACGGGCAGCGGATCACGTCACCCTGCTGGAGCTGAAACGAGACGAGACATTGTCCTGGTTTCACACGCAACAAATCACTCACCCTACTGGAGCTGAGACGAGACATCGTCCTGGTCTCAGGCGCAGTAAATCAAGTCACCCTGCTGGAGCTGAGACGAGACATCGTCCTGGTCTCACACGCAGCAAATCACGTCACCCTGCTGGAGCTGAGACGAGATATCCTCCTGGTCTCACAGGCAGCAGATCGCATCACACTGCTGGAGCTGAGACCCGACCTCGTCCTGGTCTCACAGGCAGCAAATCACATCACCCTGCTAGAGCTGAGACACGATACCGTCATGGTCTCACACGCAGCAAATCACATCACCCTGCTAGAGCTGAGACGAGACGAGACATCGTCCTGGTCTCACATGCAGCAAATCACTCACCCTGCTGGAGCTGAGACGAGACATCGTTCTGGTCTCACACGCAGCAAATCACGTCACCCTGCTGGAGCTGAGACGAGATATCCTCCTGATCTCACGGGCAGCAGATCGCATCACCCTGCTGGTGCTGAGCCGAGACATCGTCCTGGTCTCATGGGCAGCGGATCACGTCACCCTGCTGGAGCTGAGACGAGACGAGACCTCATTCTGGTATCACAGGCAGCAAAACACATCACCCTGCTGGAGCTGAGACCCGACATCGTCCTGGTCTCACACGCAGCAAATCAGATCATCCTGCTGGAGCTGAGACCCGACATTGTCCTGGTCTGACACGCAGCAAATCACTTCACCCTGCTGGAGCTGAGACGAGACATTGTCCTCGTTTCACACGCAGCAAATCATGTCACCCTGCTGGAGCTGAGACGAGATATCCTCCTGATCTCACAGGCAGCAGATCGCATCACCCTGCTTGCGTTGAGACGAGACGAGACATCGTCCTGGTCTCACACGCAGCGGATCACAGCACCCTGCTGGGGTCTAGCCGAGACATCGTCCTGGTCTCACGAGCAGCGGATCACGTCACCCTGCTGGGGCTGAGACGAGACAAGACATCGTCCTGGTCTCACAGACTGCAGATCACTCACTCTGCTGGAGCTGAGACGAGACGAGACATTGTCCTGGACTCACACGCAGCATATCACTCACCCTGCTGGAGGTGAGAAGAGACGAGACATTCTCCTGGTCTCACACGCAGCAGATCACGTCACCCTGCTGGAGCTGAGACGAGACGAGACATCGTCCTGGTATCACACGCAGCAGGTCACGTCACCTATCTGGACCTGAGACGAGACGAGACATCGTCCTGGTCTCAAACGCAGCAAATCACATCACCCTGCTGGAGCTGAGACGGGACGAGACATCGTCCTGGTCTCACACGCAGCAAATCACATCACCCTGCTGGAGCTGAGACGCGACATCGTCCTGGTCTCACACGCAGCAAATCACATCACCCTGCTGGAGCTGAGACGAGACGAGACTTCGTCCTGTTCGCACATGCAGCAAATCAGATCACCCTGCTGGAGCTGAGACGAGACATCGTCCTGGTCTCGCACGCAGCAAATCACGTCACCCTGCTGGAGCTGAGACGAGATATCCTCCTGGTCTCACAGGCAGCAAATCACGTCACCCTGCTGGAGCTGAGACGAGACATCATCCTGGTCTCACACGCAGCAAATCACGTCACCCTGCTGGAGCTGAGACGAGATATCCTCCTGATCTCACAGGCAGCAGATCGCATCACCCTGCTGGAGCTGAGATGAGACGAGACATCGTCCTGGTCTCACACGCAGCGGATCAAATCACCCTGCTGGCGCTGAGCCGAAACATCATCCTGGTCTCACGGGCAGCGGATCACGTCACCCTGCTGGAGCTGAGACGAGACGAGACATCGTCCTGGTCTCACAGACAGCAGATCGCTCGCCCTGCTGGAGCTGAGATGAGACGAGACCTCGTTCTGGTCTCACAGGCAGCAAATCACATCACCCTGCTGGAGCTGAGACCCGACATCGTCCTGGTCTCACACGCAGCAAATCAGATCATCCTGCTGGAGCTGAGACCCGACATTGTCCTGGTCTCACACGCAGCAAATCAGATCATCCTGCTGGAGCTGAGACCCGACATTGTCCTGGTCTCACACGCAGCAAATCACTTCACCCTGCTGGAGCTGAAACCCGACATGGTCCTGGAATCAGGCGCAGCAAATCAAGTCACCCTGCTGGAGCTGAGACGAGACATCGTCCTGGATTCAGGCGCAGCAAATCAAGTCACCCTGCTGGAGCTGAGACGAGAGATCGTCCTGGTCTCACTCGCAGCAAATCACGTCACCCTGCTGGAGCTGAGATGAGAAGAGACATCGTCCTGGTCTCACACGCAGCGGATGAAATCACTCTGCTGGCGCTGAGCCGAAACATCGTCCTGGTCTCACGGGCAGCGGATCACGTCACCCTGCTGGAGCTGAGACGAGACGAGACATCGTCCTGGTCTCACAGACAGCAGATCACTCGCCCTGCTGGAGCTGAGACGAGACGAGACATCGTCCTGGTCTCACACGCAGAAGATCACACACCCTGCTGGAGCTGAGACAAAACGAGACAACGTCCTGGTCTCACACACAGCAGATCACTCACCCTGCTAGAGCTGAGACAAGACATCGTCCTGGTCTCACAGGCAGCAAATCACATCACCCTGCTGGAGCTGAGACGAGACGAGACCTCGTTCTGGTCTCACAGGCAGCAAATCACATCACCCTGCTGGAGCTGAGACCCAACATCGTCCTGGTCTCACACGCAGCAAATCAGATCATCCTGCTGGAGCTGAGACCCGACATTGTCCTGGTCTGACACGCAGCAAATCACTTCACCCTGCTGGAGCTGAGACGAGACATCGTCCTGGTTTCACACGCAGCAAATCATGTCACCCTGCTGGAGCTGAGACGAGATATCCTCCTGATCTCACAGGCAGCAGATCGCATCACCCTGCTTGAGCTGAGACGAGACGAGACATCGTCCTGGTCTCACACGCAGCGGATCACATCACCCTGCTGGGGTCTAGCCGAGACATCGTCCTGGTCTCACGAGCAGCGGATCACGTCACCCTGCTGGAGCTGAGACGAAACAAGACATCGTCCTGGTCTCACACGCAGCATATCACTTACCCTGCTGCAGGTGAGAAGAGACCAGACATTGTCCTGGTCTCACACGCAGCAGATCACGTCGCCCTGCTGGAGCTGAGACGAGACATCGTCCTGGTCTCACACACAGCAAATCACGTCACCCTGCTGGAGCTGAGACGAGATATCCTCCTGGTCTCACAGGATGCAAATCATGTCACCCTGCTGGAGCTGAGACGAGATGTCCTCCTGATCTCACAGGCAGCAGATCGCATCACCCTGCTGGAGCTGAGATGAGACGAGACATCGTCCTGGTCTCACACGCAGCGGATCAAATCACCCTGCTGGCGCTGAGCCGAAACATCATCCTGGTCTCACGGGCAACGGATCACGTCACCCTGCTGGAGCTGAGACGAGACGAGACATCGTCCTGGTCTCACAGACAGCAGATCACTCGCCCTGCTGGAGCTGAGATGAGACGAGACCTCGTTCTGGTCTCACAGGCAGCAAATCACATCACCCTGCTGGAGCTGAGACCCGACATTGTCCTGGTCTCACACGCAGCAAATCACTTCATCCTGCTGGAGCTGAGACCCGACATGGTCCTGGAATCAGGCGCAGCAAATCAAGTCACCCTGCTGGAGCTGAGACAAGACATCGTCCTGGTTTCAGGCGCAGCAAATCAAGTCACCCTGCTGGAGCTGAGACGAGACATCGTCCTGGTCTCACACGCAGCAAATCACGTCACCCTGCTGGAGCTGAGACGAGATATCCTCCTGGTCTCACAGGCAGCAGATCGCATCACACTGCTGGAGCTGAGAGCCGACATCGTCCTGGTCTCACAGGCAGCAAATCACGTCACCCTGTTGGAGCTGAGACGAGATATCCTCCTGGTCTCACAGGCAGCAGATCGCATCACACTGCTGGAGCTGAGAGCCGACATCGTCCTGGTCTAACAGGCAGCAAATCACATCACCCTGCTGGAGCTGAGACGAGACGAGACTTCGTCCTGGTCTCACACGCAGCAAATCAGATCACCCTGCTGGAGCTGAGACCCGACATCGTCCTGGTCTTTCACGCAGCAAATCACATCACCCTGCTGGAGCTGAGACGAGACATCGTCCTGGTCTCACACGCAGCAAATCACGTCACCCTGCTGGAGCTGAGACGAGATATCCTCCTGATGTCACAGGCAGCAGATCGCATCACCCTGCTGGAGCTGAGACGAGACATCGTCCTGGTCTCACACGCAGCGGATCAAATCACCCTGCTGGCGCTGAGCCGAAACATCATCCTGGTCTCACGGGCAGCGGATCACGTCACCCTGCTGGAGCTGAGACGAGACGAGACATCGTCCTGGTCTCACAGACAGCAGATCACTCGCCCTGCTGGAGCTGAGATGAGACGAGACCTCGTTCTGGTCTCACAGGCAGCAAATCACATCACCCTGCTGGAGCTGAGACCCTACATTGTCCTGGTCTCACACGCAGCAAATCAGATCATCCTGCTGGAGCTGAGACCCGACATTGTCCTGGTCTCACACGCAGCAAATCACTTCACCCTGCTGGAGCTGAGACCCGACATCGTCCTGGAATCAGGCGCAGCAAATCAAGTCACCCTGCTGGAGCTGAGACGAGACATCGTCCTGGTCTCACACGCAGCAAATCACGTCACCCTGCTGGAGCTGAGACGAGATATCCTCCTGGTCTCACAGGCTGCAGATCGCATCACACTGCTGGAGCTGAGACTCGACATCGTCCTGGTTTCACACGCAGCAAATCACGTCACCCTGCTGGAGCTGAGACGAGATATCCTCCTGGTCTCACAGGCAGCAAATCACGTCACCCTGCTGGAGCTGAGACGAGATATCCTCCTGGTCTCACAGGGAGTAGATCGCATCACCCTGCTGGATCTGAGACGAGACGAGACATCGTCCTGAACTCACACACAGCGGATCACATCACCCTGCTGGCGCTGAGCCGAGACATCGTCCTGGTCTCACGGGCAGCGGATCACGTCACACTGCTGGAGCTGAGACGAGACGAGACATCGTCCTGGTCTCACACGCAGCAAATCACTCACCCTACTGGAGCTGAGACGAGACATCGTCCTGGTCTCAGGCGCAGCTAATCAAGTCACCCTGCTGGAGCTGAGACGAGACATCGTCCTGGTCTCAGGCGCAGCAAATCAAGTCACCCTGCTGGAGCTGAGACGAGACATCGTCCTGGTCTCACACGCAGCAAATCACGTCACCCTACTGGAGCTGAGACGAGATATCCTCCTGGTCTCACAGGCAGCAGATCGCATCACACTGCTGGAGCTGAGAGCCGACATCGTCCTGGTCTAACAGGCAGCAAATCACGTCACCCTGCTGGAGCTGAGACGAGACATCATCCTGGTCTCACACGCAGCAAATCACGTCACCCTGCTGGAGCTGAGACGAGATATCCTCCTGATCTCACAGGCAGCAGATCACATCACCCTGCTGGAGCTGAGATGAGAAGAGACATCGTCCTGGTCTCACACACAGCGCATCAAATCACTCTGTTGGCGCTGAGCCGAAACATCGTCCTGGTCTCACGGGCAGCGGATCACGTCACCCTGCTGGAGCTGAGACGAGACGAGACATCGTCCTGGTGTCACACGCAGAAGATCACACACCCTGCTGGAGCTGAGACAAGACGAGACAACGTCCTGGTCTCACACGCAGCAGATCACTCACCCTGCTAGAGCTGAGACAAGACATCGTCCTGGTCTCACAGGCAGCAAATCACATCACCCTGCTGGAGCTGAGATGAGACGAGACCTCGTTCTGGTCTCACAGGCAGCAAATCACATCACCCTGCTGGAGCTGAGACCCGACATCGTCCTGGTCTCACACGCAGCAAATCAGATCATCCTGCTGGAGCTGAGACCCGACATTGTCCTGGTCTGACACGCAGCAAATCACTTCACCCTGCTGGAGCTGAGACGAGACATCGTCCTGGTTTCACACGCAGCAAATCATGTCACCTTGCTGGAGCTGAGACGAGATATCCTCCTGATCTCACAGGCAGCAGATCGCATCACCCTGCTTGAGCTGAGACGAGACGAGACATCGTCCTGGTCTCACACGCAGCGGATCACATCACCCTGCTGGGGTCTAGCCGAGACATTGTCCTGGTCTCACGAGCAGCGGATCACGTCACCCTGCTGGAGCTGAGACGAGACGAGACATCGTCCTGGTCTCACAGACTGCAGATCACTCACTCTGCTGGAGCTGAGACGAGACGAGACATTGTCCTGGTCTCACACGCAGCATATCACTTACCCTGCTGGAGGTGAGAAGAGACCAGACATTGTCCTGGTCTCACACGCAGCAGATCACGTCACCCTGCTGGAGCTGAGACGAGATGAGACATCGTCCTGGTATCACACGCAGCAGGTCAGGTCACCTATCTGGACCTGAGATGAGACGAGACATCGTCCTGGTCTCACACGCAGCAAATCACATCACCCTGCTGGAGCTGAGGTGGGACGAGACATCGTCCTGGTCTCACACGCAGCAAATCGCATCACCCTGCTGGAGCTGAGACCCAACATCGTCCTTGTCTCACACGCAGCAAATCACATCACCCTGCTGGAGCTGAGACCCGACATCGTCCTGGTCTCTCACGCAGCAAATCACATCACCCTGCTGGAGCTGAGACGAGACGAGACGAGACATCGTCCTGGTCTCACACGCAGCAAATCACTCACCCTGCTGGAGGTGAGACGAGACATCGTCCTGGTCTCACACGCAGCAAATCACATCACCCTGCTGGAGCTGAGACGAGCCGAGATGAGACGTCGCCCTGGTCTCACACGCAGAAAATCGCATCATCCTGCTGGATCTGAGACGAGACGAGACAGCGTCCTGGTCTCACACACAGCGGATCACATCACCCTGCTGGCGCTGAGCCGAGACATCGTCCTGGTCTCACGGGCAGCGGATCACGTCACCCTGCTGGAGCTGAAACGAGACGAGACATTGTCCTGGTTTCACACGCAACAAATCACTCACCCTACTGGAGCTGAGACGAGACATCGTCCTGGTCTCAGGCGCAGTAAATCAAGTCACCCTGCTGGAGCTGAGACGAGACATCGTCCTGGTCTCACACGCAGCAAATCACGTCACCCTGCTGGAGCTGAGACGAGATATCCTCCTGGTCTCACAGGCAGCAGATCGCATCACACTGCTGGAGCTGAGACCCGACCTCGTCCTGGTCTCACAGGCAGCAAATCACATCACCCTGCTAGAGCTGAGACACGATACCGTCATGGTCTCACACGCAGCAAATCACATCACCCTGCTAGAGCTGAGACGAGACGAGACATCGTCCTGGTCTCACATGCAGCAAATCACTCACCCTGCTGGAGCTGAGACGAGACATCGTTCTGGTCTCACACGCAGCAAATCACGTCACCCTGCTGGAGCTGAGACGAGATATCCTCCTGATCTCACGGGCAGCAGATCGCATCACCCTGCTGGTGCTGAGCCGAGACATCGTCCTGGTCTCATGGGCAGCGGATCACGTCACCCTGCTGGAGCTGAGACGAGACGAGACCTCATTCTGGTATCACAGGCAGCAAAACACATCACCCTGCTGGAGCTGAGACCCGACATCGTCCTGGTCTCACACGCAGCAAATCAGATCATCCTGCTGGAGCTGAGACCCGACATTGTCCTGGTCTGACACGCAGCAAATCACTTCACCCTGCTGGAGCTGAGACGAGACATTGTCCTCGTTTCACACGCAGCAAATCATGTCACCCTGCTGGAGCTGAGACGAGATATCCTCCTGATCTCACAGGCAGCAGATCGCATCACCCTGCTTGCGTTGAGACGAGACGAGACATCGTCCTGGTCTCACACGCAGCGGATCACAGCACCCTGCTGGGGTCTAGCCGAGACATCGTCCTGGTCTCACGAGCAGCGGATCACGTCACCCTGCTGGGGCTGAGACGAGACAAGACATCGTCCTGGTCTCACAGACTGCAGATCACTCACTCTGCTGGAGCTGAGACGAGACGAGACATTGTCCTGGACTCACACGCAGCATATCACTCACCCTGCTGGAGGTGAGAAGAGACGAGACATTCTCCTGGTCTCACACGCAGCAGATCACGTCACCCTGCTGGAGCTGAGACGAGACGAGACATCGTCCTGGTATCACACGCAGCAGGTCACGTCACCTATCTGGACCTGAGACGAGACGAGACATCGTCCTGGTCTCAAACGCAGCAAATCACATCACCCTGCTGGAGCTGAGACGGGACGAGACATCGTCCTGGTCTCACACGCAGCAAATCACATCACCCTGCTGGAGCTGAGACGCGACATCGTCCTGGTCTCACACGCAGCAAATCACATCACCCTGCTGGAGCTGAGACGAGACGAGACTTCGTCCTGTTCGCACACGCAGCAAATCAGATCACCCTGCTGGAGCTGAGACGAGACATCGTCCTGGTCTCGCACGCAGCAAATCACGTCACCCTGCTGGAGCTGAGACGAGATATCCTCCTGGTCTCACAGGCAGCAAATCACGTCACCCTGCTGGAGCTGAGACGAGACATCATCCTGGTCTCACACGCAGCAAATCACGTCACCCTGCTGGAGCTGAGACGAGATATCCTCCTGATCTCACAGGCAGCAGATCGCATCACCCTGCTGGAGCTGAGATGAGACGAGACATCGTCCTGGTCTCACACGCAGCGGATCAAATCACCCTGCTGGCGCTGAGCCGAAACATCATCCTGGTCTCACGGGCAGCGGATCACGTCACCCTGCTGGAGCTGAGACGAGACGAGACATCGTCCTGGTCTCACAGACAGCAGATCGCTCGCCCTGCTGGAGCTGAGATGAGACGAGACCTCGTTCTGGTCTCACAGGCAGCAAATCACATCACCCTGCTGGAGCTGAGACCCGACATCGTCCTGGTCTCACACGCAGCAAATCAGATCATCCTGCTGGAGCTGAGACCCGACATTGTCCTGGTCTCACACGCAGCAAATCAGATCATCCTGCTGGAGCTGAGACCCGACATTGTCCTGGTCTCACACGCAGCAAATCACTTCACCCTGCTGGAGCTGAAACCCGACATGGTCCTGGAATCAGGCGCAGCAAATCAAGTCACCCTGCTGGAGCTGAGACGAGACATCGTCCTGGATTCAGGCGCAGCAAATCAAGTCACCCTGCTGGAGCTGAGACGAGAGATCGTCCTGGTCTCACTCGCAGCAAATCACGTCACCCTGCTGGAGCTGAGATGAGAAGAGACATCGTCCTGGTCTCACACGCAGCGGATGAAATCACTCTGCTGGCGCTGAGCCGAAACATCGTCCTGGTCTCACGGGCAGCGGATCACGTCACCCTGCTGGAGCTGAGACGAGACGAGACATCGTCCTGGTCTCACAGACAGCAGATCACTCACCCTGCTGGAGCTGAGACGAGACGAGACATCGTCCTGGTCTCACACGCAGAAGATCACACACCCTGCTGGAGCTGAGACAAAACGAGACAACGTCCTGGTCTCACACGCAGCAGATCACTCACCCTGCTAGAGCTGAGACAAGACATCGTCCTGGTCTCACAGGCAGCAAATCACATCACCCTGCTGGAGCTGAGACGAGACGAGACCTCGTTCTGGTCTCACAGGCAGCAAATCACATCACCCTGCTGGAGCTGAGACCCAACATCGTCCTGGTCTCACACGCAGCAAATCAGATCATCCTGCTGGAGCTGAGACCCGACATTGTCCTGGTCTGACACGCAGCAAATCACTTCACCCTGCTGGAGCTGAGACGAGACATCGTCCTGGTTTCACACGCAGCAAATCATGTCACACTGCTGGAGCTGAGACGAGATATCCTCCTGATCTCACAGGCAGCAGATCGCATCACCCTGCTTGAGCTGAGACGAGACGAGACATCGTCCTGGTCTCACACGCAGCGGATCACATCACCCTGCTGGGGTCTAGCCGAGACATCGTCCTGGTCTCACGAGCAGCGGATCACGTCACCCTGCTGGAGCTGAGACGAAACAAGACATCGTCCTGGTCTCACACGCAGCATATCACTTACCCTGCTGCAGGTGAGAAGAGACCAGACATTGTCCTGGTCTCACACGCAGCAGATCACGTCGCCCTGCTGGAGCTGAGACGAGACATCGTCCTGGTCTCACACACAGCAAATCACGTCACCCTGCTGGAGCTGAGACGAGATATCCTCCTGGTCTCACAGGATGCAAATCATGTCACCCTGCTGGAGCTGAGACGAGACATCATCCTGGTCTCACACGCAGCAAATTACGTCACCCTGCTGGAGCTGAGACGAGATGTCCTCCTGATCTCACAGGCAGCAGATCGCATCACCCTGCTGGAGCTGAGATGAGACGAGACATCGTCCTGGTCTCACACGCAGCGGATCAAATCACCCTGCTGGCGCTGAGCCGAAACATCATCCTGGTCTCACGGGCAACGGATCACGTCACCCTGCTGGAGCTGAGACGAGACGAGACATCGTCCTGGTCTCACAGACAGCAGATCACTCGCCCTGCTGGAGCTGAGATGAGACGAGACCTCGTTCTGGTCTCACAGGCAGCAAATCACATCACCCTGCTGGAGCTGAGACCCGACATTGTCCTGGTCTCACACGCAGCAAATCACTTCATCCTGCTGGAGCTGAGACCCGACATGGTCCTGGAATCAGGCGCAGCAAATCAAGTCACCCTGCTGGAGCTGAGACAAGACATCGTCCTGGTTTCAGGCGCAGCAAATCAAGTCACCCTGCTGGAGCTGAGACGAGACATCGTCCTGGTCTCACACGCAGCAAATCACGTCACCCTGCTGGAGCTGAGACGAGATATCCTCCTGGTCTCACAGGCAGCAGATCGCATCACACTGCTGGAGCTGAGAGCCGACATCGTCCTGGTCTCACAGGCAGCAAATCACGTCACCCTGTTGGAGCTGAGACGAGATATCCTCCTGGTCTCACAGGCAGCAGATCGCATCACACTGCTGGAGCTGAGAGCCGACATCGTCCTGGTCTAACAGGCAGCAAATCACGTCACCCTGCTGGAGCTGAGACGAGACATCATCCTGGTCTCACACGCAGCAAATCACGTCACCCTGCTGGAGCTGAGACGAGATATCCTCCTGATCTCACAGGCAGCAGATCGCATCACCCTGCTGGAGCTGAGATGAGAAGAGACATCGTCCTGGTCTCACACGCAGCGGATCAAATCACTCTGCTGGCGCTGAGCCGAAACATCGTCCTGGTCTCACGGGCAGCGGATCACGTCACCCTGCTGGAGCTGAGACGAGACGAGACATCGTCCTGGTCTCACAGACAGCAGATCACTCGCCCTGCTGGAGCTGAGACGAGACGAGACATTGTCCTGGTCTCACACGCAGAAGATCACACACCCTGCTGGAGCTGAGACAAAACGAGACAACGTCCTGGTCTCACACGCAGCAGATCACTCACCCTGCTAGAGCTGAGACAAGACATCGTCCTGGTCTCACAGGCAGCAAATCACATCACCCTGCTGGAGCTGAGATGAGACGAGACCTCCTTCTGGTCTCACAGGCAGCAAATCACATCACCCTGCTGGAGCTGAGACCCGACATCGTCCTGGTCTCACACACAGCAAATCACATCACCCTGCTGGAGCTGAGACGAGGCGAAATGAGACATCACCCTGGTCTCACACGCAGAAAATCACGTCACCCTGCTGGAGCTGAGACGAGATATCCTCCTGGTCTCACAGGGAGCAGATCGAATCACCCTGCTGGTGCTGAGCCGAGACATCGTCCTGGTCTCACACTCAGCAAATCACATCACCCTGCTGGAGCTGAAACCCGACATCGTCCTGGTCTCACACGCAGCAAATCACATCACCCTGCTGTAGCTGAGATCCGACATTGTCCTGGTCTCACACACAGCAAATCACATCACTTTGCTGGACCTAAGTCCCGACATCGTCCTGGTCTCACACGCAGCAAATCACATCACCCTGCTGGAGCTGAGACAAGACGAGACTTCGTCCTGGTCTCACACGCAGCAAATCAGATCACCCTGCTGGAGCTGAGACCCGACATCGTCCTGGTCTCTCACGCAGCAAATCACATCACCCTGCTGGAGCTGAGACGAGGCGAGATGAGACATCGCCCTGGTCTCACACGCAGAAAATCACGTCACCCTGCTGGAGCTGAGACGATATATCCTCCTGGTCTCACAGGGAGCAGATCGCATCACCCTGCTGGCGCTGAGCCGAGACATCGTCCTGGTCTCACGGGCAGCGGATCACGTCACCCTGCTGGAGCTGAGACGAAACGAGACATCGTCCTGCTCTCACACGCAGCAAATCACTCACCCTACTGGAGCTGAGGCGAGACATCGTCCTGGTCTCAGGCGCAGCAAATCAAGTCACCCTGCTGGAGCTGAGTAGAGACATCGTCCTGGTCTCAGGCGCAGCAAATCAAGTCACCCTGCTGGAGCTGAGACGAGACATCGTCCTGGTCTCACACGCAGCAAATCACGTCACCCTGCTGGAGCTGAGACGAGATATCCTCCTGGTCTCACAGGCAGCAGATCGCATCACCCTGCTGGAGCTGAGACGAGACGAGACATCGTCCTTGTTTCACGGCAGAAGATCACATCACCCTGCTGGAGCTGAGAAGAGATGAGACAACGTCCTGGTCTCACACGCATCAGTTCACGTCACCCTGCTGGAGCTAAGACGAGAAGAGACATCATCCTGGTCTCGCACACAGCGGATCACATCACCCTGCTGGTGCTGAGCCGAGACATCGTCCTGGACTCACGGGCAGCGGATCACGTCACCCTGCTGGAGCTGAGACAAGACGAGACATCGTCCTGGTCTCACAGACAGCAGATCACTCACCCTGCTGGAGCTGAGACGAGACGAGACATTGACCTGGTCTCACACGCAGAAGATCATGTCACCCTGCTGGAGCTGAGAAGAGATGAGACAACGTCCTGGTCTCACACGCATCAGATCACGTCACCCTGCTGGAACTGAGACGAGACGAGACATCGTCCTGGTCTCACACGCAGCAGATGACGTCACCCTGCTGGAGCTGAGACGAGACGAGACATCGTCCTGGTCTCACACGCAGCAAATCACATCAGCCTGCTGGAGCTGAGACGAGACGAGACATCGTCCTGGTCTCACACGCAGCAGATCACTCACCCTACTGGAGCTGAGACCCGACATCGTCCTTGTCTCACACGCAGTAAATCACATCACCCTGCTGGAGCTGAGACGAGACGAGACATCGTCCTGGTCTCACACGCAGCAAATCACTCACCCTGCTGGAGCTGAGACGAGACATCGTCCTGGTCTCACACGCAGCAAATCACATCACCCTGCTGGAGCTGAGACGTGACGAGACCTCGTTCTGGTCTCACAGGTAGCAAATCACATCACCCTGCTGGAGCAGAGACCCGACATCGTCCTGGTCTCACACGCAGCAAATCACTCACCCTGCTGGAGCTCAGACGAGACATCGTCCTGGTCGCAGGCGCAGCAAATCACGTCACCCTGCTGGAGCTGAGACGAGACAAGGCATCGTTCTGGTCTCACACGCAGCAGATCACTCAGCCTGCTGGAGCTGAGACCCAACATCGTCCTGGTCTCACACGCAGCAAATCACATCACCCTGCTGGATCTGAGACGAGACGAGACATCGTCCTGGTCTCACACGCAGCAAATCACTCACCCTGCTGGAGCTCAGACGAGACATCGTCCTGGTCGCAGGCGCAGCAAATCAAGTCACCCTGCTGGAGCTGAGACGAGACAAGACATCGTCCTGGTCTCACACGCAGCAGATCACTCAGCCTGCTGGAGCTGAGACAAGACATCGTCCTGGTCTCACAGGCAGCAAATCACATCACCCTGCTGGATCTGAGACGAGACGAGACATCGTCCTGGTCTCACACGCAGCAAATCACTCACCCTGCTGGAGCTCAGACGAGACATCGTCCTGGTCGCAGGCGCAGCAAATCACGTCACCCTGCTGGAGCTGAGACGAGACAAGGCATCGTTCTGGTCTCACACGCAGCAGATCACTCAGCCTGCTGGAGCTGAGACCCAACATCGTCCTGGTCTCACACGCAGCAAATCACATCACCCTGCTGGATCTGAGACGAGACGAGACATCGTCCTGGTCTCACACGCAGCAAATCACTCACCCTGCTGGAGCTCAGACGAGACATCGTCCTGGTCGCAGGCGCAGCAAATCAAGTCACCCTGCTGGAGCTGAGACGAGACAAGACATCGTCCTGGTCTCACACGCAGCAGATCACTCAGCCTGCTGGAGCTGAGACAAGACATCGTCCTGGTCTCACAGGCAGCAAATCACATCACCCTGCTGGAGCTGAGACCCAACATCGTCCTGGTCTCACACGCAGCAAATCACATCACCCTGCTGGATCTGAGACGAGACGAGACATCGTCCTGGTCTCACACGCAGCAAATCACTCACCCTGCTGGAGCTGAGACGAGACATCGTCCTGGTCTCACACGCCGCAAATCACGTTTCCCTGCTGGAGCTGAGACGAGATATCCTCCTGGTCTCACAGGCAGCAGATCGCATCACCCTGCTGGAGCTGAGACGAGACGAGACATCGTTCTGGTCTCACACGCAGCGGATCATATCACCCTGCTGGCGCTGAGCCCAGACATCGTCCTAGTCTCACGGGCAGCGGATCACGTCACCCAGCTGGAGCTGAGACGAGACGAGACATCGTCCTTGTTTCATGGGCAGAAGATCACGTCACCCTGCTGGAGCTGAGACGAGACAAGACATCGTCCTGGTCTCACACGCAGCAGATCACTCAGCCTGCTGGAGCTGAGACGAGATATCCTCCTTGTCTCACAGGCAGCAGATCGCATCACCCTGCTGGAGCTGAGACGAGACGAGACATCATGCTGCTCTCACACGCAGCAGATCACGTCACCCAGTTGGAGCTGAGACGATACGAGACGTCGTCCTTGTTTCACCGGCAGAAGATCACGTCACCCTGCTGGAGCTGAGACGAGACAAGACATCGTCCCGGTCTCTCACGCAGCAGATCACTCACTCTGCTGGAGCTGAGATGAGACGAGACATCGTCCTGCTCTCACACGCAGCAAATCACATCAGCCTGCTGGAGCTGAGACGAGACGAGACATCGTCCTGGTCTCACAGGCAGCAAATCACATCACCCTGCTGGAGTTGACACCTATCTAGAGAGGAGTTGTGCTGACTGAGCTGGGAGAAATCGAGGCAAAACTACTGGATAAAGTTCGTGGAATACTTTGGAGGTGGCTCTAAAAGTCTCTTGGACAACCGAGTGAGTGACGGCGCTGGTGTGGAAACTCGGTGTGCAGTTTTACTGCCGGTTTGGGCTGGGTTTGTTGGCGGCTGCTAACTGCGTAGCTCCCAGCTGCGGCCGCTGGCAACTCGCCAGGAAGCCGGTTCGCTCCAAAACCGGAGGCAAACGCCGTCGTTCCCCCCCATTGACAGCGGGGCAACGTTCCTCCTCCATTGTTTTCCTGATTTTCGTCCGGTGTTGGTGCCGGAGCATCTGGAAGGACGTTTCGGCCTCTCCCGGCCTGGGTCTCTGCAAGTCCGACGGAGCCTTTCCTGGCGTCGAGCCAGCGAGGAACTGTCGACTGCAAACTTTCCCGGCCAGTTATTCGACTCGTTCCAGGACTTCCAACCGGCACCGCTGTAGGATTCTCGGACTGGAAAGAGCGCCAGCATGCCGGACCGGTCTCCAGGGAGTCGCGGGCCTTCGGGGAGTTACGCAAGGGTGGCTGCCTCCCCGGCCTCGGACAACGCCCTTTTTCGGTCGGTGAAGGTGGAACGTGGGGTGCAATGTATTTTGCGCCCTGGAATGACACTAGAAAAGTGTACGGAGGCAATGGAGGACCTTGTTGGGAAAGGTGGTATTCTGGCCACCGAGAAGGAGTTCGGAAAGGCGGTGTTTTATCTGGTGAATGAAGAGCTAATGCACCGGGCCCTAAGCAGGGGAGTCACGGTAGACAACATCTTTTTACCTATGGAGCTGGTGACGGCCCCCACGCAACGTATCGTGCTTGGGCATGTTAAGCCTTTCATTCCAAATGAGGACTTGCTACCCCCACTGGCCCGTTTAGGGCAAGTAAGGTCGGAGATCACTGCCATCCGACACAAATTTAAGAGACGCACCCTCCGCACCGTAATCTCTTTCCGGCGTCAGGTATTCATGCAGCTGGAAAGGGAGGACGATGTTGAGGGCCAGTTTACTGTCTGGCACGAGGGAGTGGATTATCAGGTGTACTGGAGCTCCGAGCGCCCGCGGTGCCATGCGTGCAGGGGGGTGGGGCACTTTCGGAGGGACTGTCCTGCCGCCCGGAACCCGAGGGAGCCCATTTCGGGCACCAGTGCCCCAGCTACCTCTGCCCCTGATCCTACTCCTGCGCGTGCGTCTGCGCCTGCATCTGACCCTGCCCCCGCCCGTGATCCTGCCCCAGCCCCTCACCCTGCCCCTGCCCCTGCCCCTACCCCTACCCCTACTCCTACGGTTGGGTCGGTCCCTGCTCCTCTCCCTGTGGTTCAGGTGGGGGACGGGGTGGAGTCTGTGCGGAGTAAGAAGGCAAAGGGGAAATCCAAACACAGTAAGAAGCGGGCCTTTGAGGCTGCAGAGCTCACGCCCATTTCGCCTGAAGTGGAGCGTGGGGCTCGGGGAGGTGCGCTAGCAGACGGGGCGATGGAAACAGAGAGCGCCGCCCCATCGGTGAAGCCTGCACCTGTGTGCTC
Organism: Mobula birostris; assembly: GCF_030028105.1. Classification (NCBI taxonomy): domain Eukaryota; kingdom Metazoa; phylum Chordata; class Chondrichthyes; order Myliobatiformes; family Myliobatidae; genus Mobula; species Mobula birostris. The sequence goes on along the minus strand of NC_092391.1, from coordinate 61,081,130 downwards.
CTCCGGTGTGAAGAGGAGAAGGGAACGTTCCCGCAAGAGGGCAGGGGATGTAGATGCGGGGGAGTCCCAGGAAGGGGTGGGAATCCGGGTAGGGGTTGGTTCTAAACCTGAGTCCCCAGATGTAGCCACCAGTCCTGGGGAAGATGGTGTGGTTGTGCAAAAAGCTTGTGATAGCCCTGTTTGCACAAATGAGGCAGCCCTGGAGGCCTCCACCCAGGACCTACAAGTCAGCGCCTCTCTGGAGGCCAGTGTACCGAATAATGTAAGAGGGGACGAGACAAAGATCTCTCATTCTCAGCACCAGGCTGCTTGTGAATCCCTTGGACCAAAGGTGCCGGTTTCCCCTCTATGCCTGCCCCCTGGGGAGGGCGTTTTTCTGTGCACGTCAACCCCAGCAATTAATGACTTGCAGGGAGTCCCTGGGGATTGTCCCTCCACTGTCGCAAATGTGGATGAGGCTGATGCGACGGTGGAGCGGGCAGGTAACAGCGAGGTGCCCGCTGCGCGGTATGGGTCACAAGCGCAGCCATCTTTTGGAACATGCGGGGAGGCCGATGGGGATTCTGTCTGCAGTGACGGGTTGGAGGGGGACTCTTTCGATAGTGAAATAATAGACATCCTCACCCCTCCTGAGAAGTCCCCATTGATACCTGTAGAGGAAATTAAGCATTTTATTCTCACCTCTGAGGGTGCCAAGCACCGGCCTCAACTAGCCTCGCTGCGCTGGCCCAGCATGCCGAGGCTGGTGAGGTCCCTGCGAGTCATCCTCGGACGAAAGGGAAAGGGAAAGAGGAATGCGGTGGCGGGGAACGACAGACGGCAACTAAAATCTTTCCTAGATGACCTAGTAAGGGACATTAGAGGAAGAAGCAGCCTCGCTCCTACGGGGGATGGTGGGTCACAGGGTGTCGCTGGTACCGCTCGAGCCCGGAAGGCAAAAAGTAACCTTGCTTTCTTTCCGGACAGTGTGGTGGAGGGCGCCTCCGCTCTCACCGAAATGGGCACAGCTGCTGAGACCTAGTGTGCTCCCGCCATGAAGCTTACCATAGCTAGTCTCAATGTAAACGGCAGCAGGGGTCCTCTTCGCAGGCATAACAATCTCTCAGCCCTCAGGGATGGGCGGTATACGGTGAGTTTCCTGCAGGAAACCCATACCATCCCTGGGGACGAGTCTGCTTGGCTCCTGGAGTGGCGGGGCGGGGTCTACATGAGCCACCTCAGCTCCATTTCTAGCGGGGTGGCGATCCTGTTGGCCCCGACCTTCCAGCCAGTAATTGAAAGAGTCCAGGACGTTGTGCCCGGCCGTCTGCTCCACCTGGTTGTGCGCCTGGATGGCGTACCATTGCATTTTATCAATGTGTATGCTCCCAGGCGCGGTGTGATGCAGACGCGCCTATTCTGCCAGCTGTCCACCCTGCTGAGCTCCATCGATCCTGGGGATTGCGTCATCCTCGGGGGAGATTTCAATTGTACCCTCGAGGCGGAGGACCGTTCGGGCCTCCAACGCGACCCAGCATCAGCAAAAAAGTTAAAGGAGCTAGTCGGCTCCTTTGACTTGGTGGACAGCTGGCGGAATCTTCACCCCAACTCTAGCGCCTTCTCGAGAAGGTCTAGAGAAGGAGGTTCCAGGATAGACCGCTTTTACATCTCTCGGGCCGACGTCTCCCGCGTGTCGGCGTCCTCCATGCGGCCGGTGTCGTGCTCGGATCATCACCTTGTGTGGATGGAATTTATTCCACTACACCCTCGGGTGGGATCCAGGTATTGGCATTTTAACAACCGGCTGCTGGAGGACAGCCGATTCCGGGATTCGTTCCGAGCTTTCTGGGTCTCCTGGAAGGAGAGGCGGAGAGAGTTCTGCTCCCTACGGCTATGGTGGGATGTGGGCAAAGCCCACATCCGGTTTTTATGTCGGGAGTACACTAGGGGGTCGACAAAGAGGCGGAGCTCTGAGGTTGAGCGGCTTGAGAGAGCGTTGCTTGACCTGGAGTCCCGCCTCGGTCCGACCGCTGGAGACCAACAGCTGTGGCAGGAATACCAGGAGAAGAAGGACGCACTAAGGAACCTGCAGCTCCAGCAGTCCCGAGGTGCGTACGTGAGGTCACGGATCCAAATGCTGCAGGATTTGGACCGTGGCTCACCCTTCTTCTACTCGTTGGAAAGGTGGCGGGGAGTTCAAAAGCAGCTAGTGGAGCTGCTGGCTGCCGATGGCTCCTCCATCACGGACCCTGATGGAATTAACAACGAGGTCCGTTCATTCTATCGGTCCTTATTCTCGCCTGATCCGTCAAATGCGGAGGCGTGTAATGAGGTCTGGGAGGATTTGCCGAAGGTCAGCCCAGAGGACGCAGTGCGTCTGGATGCCCCCCTGGCTCGGGAGGAGCTGTCCACTGCCCTTTGGCAACTCCGGAGGGGCAAGTCCCCTGGTTTGGATGGACTGAGTGTTGAGTTTTATCAGGCTTTTTGGGATGTCCTGGGGGATTAATACAGCCTTGTCCTAGGGGAGAGCCTAGCCACCGGAGAAATGCCCCTCTCATGGCGGAGAGCTGTTGTGGTCCTACTGCCCAAGAAGGGAGACCTCCGCCTGCTAAAGAACTGGCGGCCGGTCTCCCTCTTGTGCGTGGACTACAAGATCTTCGCCCGGGCAATGGCCAACCGTCTGGGTTCGGTAATTGGACAGGTGGTCCATCCTGACCAATCTTATACAGTCCCGGGCCGCTCCATCCAGGACAATGTCCACCTAGTACGGGACCTGATCCACCTACTCCAGGAGACTGGGAGCCCGGCAGCGTTTCTTTCTCTTGACCAGGAGAAGGCTTTTGACCGGGTGGATCACAGTTTCCTGGTGGGCACCCTGCAGGCTTTTGGGCTCGGACCACACTTTGTGGCCCGAGTTCGGCTCCTGTACTCTGCCGCAGAGTGCCTAGTTAAGATTAATGGATCATTGACAGGACCTATCCACTTCCGAAGAGGAGTGCGTCAGGGGTGCCCCATGTCCGGTCAACTGTATGCGATCTGTGTCGAACCATTCCTCAGCCTTCTTCGGCGAAGGCTGACAGGTTTGGTTCTGCGCGAACTGGACATGGGGGTTGTCCTCTCGGCCTACGCCGATGACGTATTCCTCATGATGACAGACCCCTGTGACCTGCGGAGGATGCGCGAGTGCCAAGATGTTTTCTCGGCGGCATCCTCCGCCAGGATCAACTGGGCGAAATGTTCCGGACTCTTAGTAGGCCAGTGGCAGGTGGACTCCCTGCCGGAGGAGATGAGAGCTTTTGAGTGGAGCACCAGACGTCTTCTCTATCTGGGAGTCTACCTGAGTCCTTCTGGGGAGACCTGGCTGGCGAACTGGCAGGACCTGGAGACAAAGGTCATGGCCCGGCTAGGGCGCTGGTCAGGCCTTCTCAGGGTGCTTTCCTATCGAGGCAGGGTGGTGGTCATAAACCAGCTGGTGGCCTCCATGTTGTGGTACCGGATGGTCACCTTGGCCCCCCCCCCCCGCCCCTTTTGTCGCAAGAATGCAGAGGAAGCTAGTGGACTTCTTCTGGGGAAACAGGAAGCACTGGGTCTCTGCAGCGGTTCTGAGTCTCCCAGAAGGAGAGGGCGGACAGTCGCTGGTGTGTGTACGCACACGACTGGCGGCTCTCCGCCTCAGGACGCTGCAGAGATTCCTGTACGCCGAGCACCCTCCCAGGTGGCACATGTTGGCGACTTTCTTCCTCCGGAGGAAGATATGCCGAAGATATGCAGCTACCACCGGCGGGCGTCAGCCGTGCTGCTTTGCAGAGGCTGCCCGGCTTCTATCAGGACCTACTGAGAGTCTGGAACATGGTTGCCTCAGGCCGGGAATCCCCTCCTCTGGCAGAGGGCGGGGTCCTGGCCGACCCTTGCCCCGTCTCAACGGATGTCAGTGCGGTTCAGGTGTGTGGAACGACTCGGGCTGAGCTGCTCGTCGGGCCCAGGCCCCGCAGCCTTGCCCGAGAGACGAATCCACACAACTTGAGCCGTCTTTCATCAACACCCACAATCCCATTCAGGAATGCAGGCAGGAGGTACCTTTATGACTGCTGCTCCACACCCTCCACTTCCTAGCATTTGTCCACCGTCCCGACACGCCATGGCGGACGGTCTTTCCACCTGGAGGTGAGAGGGGTCCCCAGTGGAAGTCCCTCTACAAGGGAGTCCTTCCCATGCACCTTGGGGATCTCGGCTGGAGGGTGCTGCATAAAGCGGTGCCCTGCAATAAGTTCTTTAGTTTGTACACGGATCTCCCAGCCGCGTGTCACTTCTGCGGGCTGGAGGAGACCGTGTACCATATGTACGTGGAGTGTGTGAGGCTGCAGCCCCTTTTCGCGTATTTGCGTGGGCTGCTTCTCGCCTTCTGGTTGCATTTCAGTCCCACCCTATTCATATATGGTCATCCAGTAAGGAGGGGGGCACAGAGGGATGAGGATGTCCTTGTCAACTTGCTCCTGGGGCTGGCGAAAATTGCCATCCGTGGCTCCTGGAAAAGGGTGGCAGGAGGTTCTCCCCGGGCGGACTGCCTGGCTATGTTTAGGGGGTATGTTCGAGCCCGGGTGAACATTGAAAAGGAATACGCACAGTCCACGGCGACCGTCGAGATGTTCCGGGACCGTTGGGCTCCACGGGGTGTAAATGCCATCATTGATGAGGATGGCAATATATTGGTTTAACATGTATTGTCTGTTTGTAGTGTAGTAAATATGTTAGTCACTGGTTTTGTAAATATTGTATAGCACCGACATTTGTAATAAAGAATTTTGCAGTAAAAAAACAGGCAGCAAATCTCATCACCCTGCTGGAGCTGAGACCCAGCATCGTCCTGGTCTCACACGCAGCAGATCGCATCACCCTGCTGGAGCTGAGACGAGACGAGACATCGTCCTGGTCTCACACGCAGCGGATCACATCACCCTGCTGGCGCTGAGCCGAGACATCGTCCTGGTCTCACGGGCAGCGGATCACGTCACCCTGCTGGAGCTGAGACGAGACGAGATATCGTCCGGGTCTCACACGCAGAAAATCACTCACCCTACTGGAGCTCAGACGAGACATCGTCCTGGTCTCAGGCGCAGCAATTCAACTCACCCTGCTGGAGCTGAGAAGAGACATCGTCCTGGTCTCACACGCAGCAAATCACGTCACCCTGCTGCAACTGAGACGAGATATCCTCCTGGTCTCACAGGCAGCAGATTGCATCACCCTGCTGGATCTGAGACGAGACGAGACATCGTGCTGGTCCCACACGCAGCAGATCACGTCACCCAGCTGGAGCTGAGACGAGACGAGACATCGTCCTTCTTTCACGGGCAGAAGATCACGTCACCCTGCTGGAGCTGAGACGAGACAAGACATTGTCCTGGTCACTCACGCAGCAGATCTCGCACCCTGCTGGAGCTGAGAAGAGACGAGACATCGTCCTGGTCTCACAGGCAGCAAATCACATCACCCTGCTGGAGCTGAGACGAGATGAGACATCGTCCTTGTTTCACGGGCAGAAGATCACGTCAACCTGCTGGAGCTGAGACGAGACAAGACATCGTCCTGGTCTCACACGCTGCAGATCTCTCATCCTGCTGGAGCTGAGACGAGACGAGACATCGTCCTGGTCTCACAGGCAGCAAATCACATCACCCTGCTGGAGCTGAGACGAGACGAGACATTGTCCTGGTCTCACACGCAGCAAATCACTCACCCTACTGGAGCTGAGACGAGACATCGTCCTGGTCTCAGGCACAGCAAATCAACTCACCCTGCTGGAGCTGAGACGAGACATCGTCCTGGTCTCACACGCAGCAAATCACGTCACGGTGCTGGAGCTGAGACGAGATATCCTCCTGGTCTCACAGGCAGCAGATCACATCACACAGCTGGAGCGGAGACCCGACATCGTCCTGGTCTCACAGGCAGCAAATCACTCACCCTACTGGAGATGAGATGAGACATCGTCCTGGTCTCAGGCGCAGCAAATTACGTCACCCTGCTGGAGCTGAGACGAGATATCCTCCTGGTCTCACAGGCAGCAGATCGCATCACCCTGCTGCAGCTGAGACGAGACGAGACATCGTGCTGGTCTCACACGCAGCAGATCACGTCACCCAGCTGGAGCTGAGACGAGACGAGACACCGCCCATGTTTCAGGGGCAGAAGGTCACGTCACCCTGCTGGAGTTGAGACGAGACAAGACATCGTCTTGGTCTCTCACGCAGCAGATCTCTCACCCTGCTGGAGCTGAGAAGAGACGAGACATCGTCCTGGTCTCACAGGCAGCAAATCACATCACCCTGCTGGAGCTGAGACGAGACGAGACATCGTCCTTGTTTCACGGGCAGAAGATCACGTCACCCTGCTGGAGCTGAGACGAGACAAGACATCGTCCTGGTCTCACACGCAGCAGATCTCTCATCCTGCTGGAGCTGAGACGAGACATCGTCCTGGTCTCACACGCAGCAAATCACGTCACCCTGCTGGAGCTGAGACGAGATATCCTCCTGGTCTCACAGGCAGCAGATCGCATCTCCCTGCTGGAGCTGAGACGAGACGAGACATCGTTCTGGTCTCACACGCAGCGGATCATATCACCCTGCTGGCGCTGAGCCCAGACATTGTCCTAGTCTCACAGGCAGCGGATCACGTCACCCTGCTGGAGCTGAGATGAGACGAGACATCGTGCTGGTCTCACACGCAGCAGATCACGTCACCCAGCTGGAGCTGAGACGAGATATCGTCCTGGTCTCACAGGCATCAAATCACATCACCCTGCTGGATCTGAGACGAGACGAGACATTGTCCTGGTCTCACACGCAGCAAATCACTCACCCTGCTGGAGCTCAGATGAGATATCCTCCTTGTCTCACAGGCAGCAGATTGCATCACCCTGCTGGAGCTGAGACGAGACGAGACATCGTCCTGGTCTCTCACGCAGCAGATCACTCACTCTGCTGGAGCTGAGACGAGACTAGACATCGTCCTGCTCTCACACGCAGCAAATCACATCAGCCTGCTGGAGCTGAGACGAGACGAGACATCGTCCTGGTCTCACAGGCAGAAAATCACATCACCCTGCTGGAGCTGAGACGAGACGAGACATCGTCCGGGTCTCACAGGCAGCAAATCTCATCACTCTGCTGGAGCTGAGAACCAACATCGTCCTGGTCTCACAGGCAGCAAATCACATCACCCTGCTGGAGCAGAGACGTGACGAGACCTCGTTCTGGTCTCACAGGCAGCAAATCACATCAGCCTGCTGGAGCTGGGACCTGACATCGTCCTGGACTCACAGGCAACAAATCACATCACCCTGCTGGAGCTGAGACGAGACGAGACATCGTCCTGGTCTCACATGCAGCAAATCACTCACCCTGCTGAAGCTGAGACGAGACATCGTCCTGGTCTCACAGGCAGCAAATTACATCACCCTGCTGGAGCTGACACGCGACAAGTCATCGTCCTGGTCTCACAGGCAGCAAATCACATCACCCTGCTGGAGCTGTGACGTGACGAGACCTCGTTCTGGTCTCACAGGCAGCAAATCACATCAGCCTGCTGGAGCTGAGACCGGACATCGTCCTGGTCTCACAGGCAGAAAATCACATCACCCCGCTAGAGCTGAGACACGATATCGTCCTGGTCTCACACGCAGAAAATCACATCACCCTGCTGGAGCTGAGACGAAACATCGTTCTGGTCTCACACGCAGCAAATCACGTCACCCTGCTGGAGCTGAGACGAGATATCCTCCTGATCTCACAGGCAGCAGATCGCATCACCCTGCTGGAGCTGAGACGAGAAGAGACATTGTCCTGGTCTCACACACAGCGGTTCACATCACTCTGCTGGCGCTGAGCCGAGACATCGTCCTGGTCTCACGGGCAGCGGATCACGTCACCCTGCTGGAGCTGAGACGAGACGAGACATCGTCCTGGTCTCACACGCAGCAGATCAGGTCACCTTGCTGGAGCTGAGACGAGACGGGACATCGTCCTGGTCTCACACGCAGCAAATCACATCAGCCTGCTGGAGCTCAGACAAGACGAGACATCGTCCTGGTCTCACACGCAGCAGATCACTCACCCGGCTGGAGCTGAGACCCGACATTGTCCTGGTCTCACACACAGTAAATCACATCACCCTGCTGGAGCTGAGACGAGACGAGACATCGTCCTGGTCTCACACACAGCAAACCACTCACCCTGCTGGAGCTCAGATGAGACATCGTCCTGGTCGCAGGCGCAGCAAATCAAGTCACCCTGCTGGAGCTGAGACGAGACATCGTCCTGGTCTCACACGCAGCAAATCACGTCACCCTGCTGGAGCTGAGACGAGATATCCTCCTGGTCTCACAGGCAGCAGATCGCATCTCCCTGCTGGAGCTGAGACGAGACGAGACATCGTTCTGGTCTCACACGCAGCGGATCATATCACCCTGCTGGCGCTGAGCCCAGACATCGTCCTAGTCTCACGGGCAGCGGATCACGTCACCCTGCTGGAGCTGAGATGAGACGAGACATCGTGCTGGTCTCACACGCAGCAGATCACGTCACCCAGCTGGAGCTGAGACGAGATATCGTCCTGGTCTCACAGGCATCAAATCACATCACCCTGCTGGATCTGAGACGAGACGAGACATTGTCCTGGTCTCACACGCAGCAAATCACTCACCCCACTGGAGCTCAGATGAGATATCCTCCTTGCCTCACAGGCAGCAGATTGCATCACCCTGCTGGAGCTGAGACGAGACGAGACATCGTCCTTGATTCACCGGCAGAAGATCACGTCACCCTGCTGGAGCTGAGACGAGACAAGACATCGTCCTGGTCTCTCACGCAGCAGATCACTCACTCTGCTGGAGCTGAGACGAGACGAGACATCGTCCTGCTCTCACACGCAGCAAATCACATCAGCCTGCTGGAGCTGAGACGAGACGAGACATCGTCCTGGTCTCACAGGCAGAAAATCACATCACCCTGCTGGAGCTGAGACGAGACGAGACATCTTCCGGTTCTCACAGGCAGCAAATCTCATCACTCTGCTGGAGCTGAGAACCAACATCGTCCTGGTCTCACACGCAGCAAATCATATCACCCTGCTGGAGCTGAGATGAGACATCGTCCTGGTCTCAGGCGCAGCAAATCAACTCACCCTGCTGGAGCTGAGACGAGACATCGTCCTGGTCTCACACGCAGCAAATCACGTCACCCTGCTGGAGCTGAGACGAGATATCCACCTGGTCTCACAGGCAGCAGATCGCATCACCCTGCTGGAGCTGAGACGAGACGAGACATCGTGCTGGTCTCACACGCAGCAGATCACGTCACCCAGCTGGAGCTGAGACGAGACGAGACATCGCCCATGTTTCAGGGGCAGAAGATCACGTCACCCTGCTGGAGCTGAGACGAGACAAGACATCGTCCTGGTCTCTCACGCAGCAGATCTCTCACCCTGCTGAGCTGAGGCGAGACGAGACATCGTCCTGGTCTCACACGCAGCAAATCACTTCAGCCTGCTGGAGCTGAGACGGGACGAGACATCGTCCTGGTCTCACAGGCAGCAAATCACATCACCCTGCTGGAGCTGAGACCCAACATCGTCCTGGTCTCACACGCAGCAAATCACATCACCCTGCTGGAGCTGAGACGAGACGAGACATCGTCCTGGTCTCACACGCAGCAAATCACATCACCCTGCTGGAGCTGAGACGAGACGAGACATCGTCCTGGTCCCACAGGCAGCAAATCACATCACCCTGTTGGAGCTGAGACCCGACATCGTCCTGGTCTCACAGGCAGCAAATCACATCACCCTGCTAGAGCGGAGACACGATATCGTCCTGGTCTCACACGCAGAAAATCACATCACCCTGCTGGAGCTGAGACGATATGAGACATCGTCCTCGTCTCACACGCAGCAAATCACTCACCCTGCTGGAGCTGAGACGAGACATCGTTCTGGTCTCACACGCAGCAAATCACGTCACCCTGCTGGAGCTGAGACGAGATATCCTCCTGGTCTCACACGCAGCAGATCGCATCACCCTGCTGGAGCTGAGATGAGACGAGACATCGTCCTGGTCTCACACGCAGCGGACCACATCACCCTGCTGGTGCTGAGCCGAGACATCGTCCTGGTCTCACGGGCAGCGGATCACGTCACCCTGCTGGAGCTGAGACGAGACGAGATATCGTCCTGGTCTCTCACGCAGCAAATCGCGTCACCCTGCTGGAACTGAGACGAGATATCCTCCTGGTCTCACAGGCAGCAGATCGCATCTCCCTGCTGGAGCTGAGACGAGACGAGACATCGTTCTGGTCTCACACGCAGCGGATCATATCACCCTGCTGGCGCTGAGCCCAGACATCGTCCTAGTCTCACGGGCAGCGGATCACGTCACCCTGCTGGAGCTGAGATGAGACGAGACATCGTGCTGGTCTCACACGCAGCAGATCACGTCACCCAGCTGGAGCTGAGACGAGATATCGTCCTGGTCTCACAGGCATCAAATCACATCACCCTGCTGGATCTGAGACGAGACGAGACATTGTCCTGGTCTCACACGCAGCAAATCACTCACCCTGCTGGAGCTCAGATGAGATATCCTCCTTGCCTCACAGGCAGCAGATTGCATCACCCTGCTGGAGCTGAGACGAGACGAGACATCGTCCTTGATTCACCGGCAGAAGATCACGTCACCCTGCTGGAGCTGAGACGAGACAAGACATAGTCCTGGTCTCTCACGCAGCAGATCACTCACTCTGCTGGAGCTGAGACGAGACGAGACATCGTCCTGCTCTCACACGCAGCAAATCACATCAGCCTGCTGGAGCTGAGACGAGACGAGACATCGTCCTGGTCTCACAGGCAGAAAATCACATCACCCTGCTGGAGCTGAGACGAGACGAGACATCGTCCGGGTCTCACACGCAGCAAATCACTTCAGCCTGCTGGAGCTGAAACGGGACGAGACATCGTCCTGGTCTCACAGGCAGCAAATCACATCACCCTGCTGGAGCTGAGACCCAACATCGTCCTGGTCTCACACGCAGCAAATCACATCACCCTGCTGGAGCTGCGACGAGACATCGTTCTGGTCTTACAC